>NC_137800.1:22274284-22349284 GCF_963383645.1 Muscardinus avellanarius
GTGGGGAAAAACTAACTTTACCGTGTGTGTGTGTGTGTGTGTGTGTGTGTGTGTGGTACTAGGGGGTGGAACTCAGGGGCATTCTACCTACCTCTGAGCTACATCCTCAGCCCTACTTTTTATTCTTTATTTTAAATAGGGTCTCACTGAGTTGCAAAGGGCCTAAGTGGCTGAGGCTGTCCACTAATCATGATCCTCCCCTCTCAGCATCCCAAATTTTAGATGACAAGTGTGCGCCATCATGCCAGGCTCTACCTTTACCACTTAGAATTTGTTCTCAGTAGAGAAGTTACATAAAGTGCTCTTCCCAGAAACAGTAAAGATCTATAAAATTCTTAGTGTATTTAATGCTAACTATACTTTTTCCTATCAAATTTCTTCTTTTTTTGCGGTATTGGAGATGGAACCCAGGGGCATTCTACCTCCGAGCTACACACCCAGCTCTATTTTTTATTCTTTATTTTGAAACAGGGTCTCACTGAGTTACAAAGGGCCTAAGTAGCTGAGGCTGTCCGGAGCCGTGATCCTCCTCTCTCAGCCTCCCGAATGCTAGGATTACAAGCGTGCGCCACCAGGCCCAGCTTCAAATTTCTTCTTTTTCACTGTCTAGATACGATAGATTTTAAAAGAATGTGCAACTCATAGCACAGTATAAGACCTGGAAACTGGCCTGACCCTCACCCTTTATGTAAGTGACAATTTTATGTTACATCTCAAAGTCTGTGCCAGGAAATAATACTAAATTATCTTGATAACCCCTTTCTAGCTCTAATATTCCATGGGTCTACAGGTGTGTCCACAGTTTGCTGCCAACACCTACCACAGACTTTACTCAACAGTAATAGCCCTGTTGCCCACTGGCACAAACTTTCTATAACAACACTCCAGAGCCATTTACTTCCAACTGACTAGAGATGACACAAGTCCTGTCTGTCATCCTTATTCCTGTATAGTCAATATCTTTTGAAATATGGCAAAAATGGCTTTTGCTTTACTGGGTTACATATTAGCTTTATTTATTTACTTATTTATTTATTTATTTTGGTGGTACTGGGGTTCCTGGAAACCCTTCTACCTCTGGGCTACACTCCCAGACACCTATTTTTTATATTTTTATTTGGAAACAGGGTCTCTTAAGCCAGCGAGGCTGGCTTCGAACCTGTGCAATCCTCCTGTCTCTGTCTCCCAAGCACGGGGATTACAAGCGTGCGCTACCACGCATGGCTAAATATTAGCTTTTCTAACAGTTTAAGAAATAAACAAATATCATTCCCATCTTTCAGGGTTATAGAGAATTAAAGTGAAGAATTCAAATATTCTTGCATTTCAAAAACAGGGGAAGCTGGGTGTGGTGGCACACACTTGTAATCCCAGTATTTAGAAGGCTGAGATAGGAGGATCGCGGTTTGCAGACAACCTCAGTTACTTAGTGAGGCCCCTTTCAACTTAGTGAGACCCTGTTTCAAAATAAAGAATAAAAAAAAATAGGGCAGGGGTATAGCTTGGAGGTAGAATGACCCTAGGTTCCATCCGCAGTGCCACCAAAAAGGGGTGTGTGTGTTAATCAGGTACAAAATCTAATGATTATTCTCAACTCTATAAAAGCACCTTTCGGAGAATAGCACTAATAAAGACAATCAAGTATACTTCAGGTAGATAATAAAAAAATTTAATAGTAATACAAAATAAACATATAAAAATCAACTGCTTTGTTTTGAATGTTAGAAATAATGTACATCATAAATTCAACATAGTACTGAGAGTGCTGTGAGATTTCATCTTTTAAGTTACAGGTTATGCCAATCAGGTTGCTCTGTACTCAGGGGTTCAAAAATTATGTTTTTACTGCTAAAAACATCTGGACTGTAGATATCACTGATGGTTCTATGTAAGTACTTGGCAATGCTGTAACTGAAGCTGTTATGACCATCATCTTAATGACCTAATTCCTCTCATGAAATACATAACAGAATAACACATTCCCCAGAGTAGCTAACAACACAATCACAGTGTCCGAATAAAAGGTTTCTTTCTCTTTTTTTAACCTCATATTACTGTAAAAGCACATGTATGAGAGGAAGTTAAAAAACCAAAGGGCAACTTTATGGTATATATGCTAGGTCAATGTTAAAATTCACAGCTTACATTTTAGATATAATATTTCTGGGTCAGGTCCTTAAAGGGAAATAGAAGTAATCAACCAGAAACTTAAATAACAGGAAATATAAATTTGCTCTTTTTTATAATCAAATTTTTCAGTTATTTCTAGGATTGCTTCCATAGAGCTGGTTTAGGAAACAAACTCGTTGAAAAATGATTTGAGAATATAAGCTTCAAGACTAAAAATTCCACTTCAAAATGTAAAGATTTAAATAGAGCCCTTGACAAGGTTACTTAATGCAGAATTGCTGCCCAGAATGATAACAAGTACTAGACAGAAAAAAAGGGCCATGCTTAAATACTTAAACAAAACACCACACAGGCAGGTCTTTCATGACATAGGTAATGCCTTAACCCATATGCTGAAAGTCACTGCTACCTTATTACCTAGTAAATCTTCAAAGCCACTAAGTCCAGTTCTAGGTCAATACCTTTTATGCTTTGGTTGAATGATTCAATCAAGTATTTATTCTATAGGGTTTAACTATAGAAATCAACAGACATAATAGATATAATGCTAGAATCTTAATAAAAATTGCATGTGTCTCCATCTTTTTCATGCAGTAAGCATGCTCATCTTAAACCTGGTGTTTCTTATAAGTAATCTTTATATTTCCCACTGAAGCTCATATTTCTGATGAAACACATTCAAATGCTTTCATATAGTTGAGCACAGAGAATGTCCTGAGGATTACTCATCATTATCTGTGAAAAAAAAAAAAAGAAATTTATCTGCTTCAGTTAAAATCAAGCTGTATCTACTTATTAAAAAACAAAAACAAAAACCTACACTCATATTTTTTACACAAAAATATTTCATATAATTTTAGTTTTTTATTGTATTAGCACATACTCTCATAACATACTTGGTCAATATATCAAAAAATAAGGTGGGAAGCAAAAATCAACATAGACAATCAAAATAAAGATATATATATATCCTCCTCCAAGGTTGCTTTCCTAGGCATACACAAATATCTCTTTTAAATTAAACCAAAATGCCAGGTGTGGTGGCACATGCTTGTAATCCCAGCATTCGGGAGGCTGAGACTGGAGATCGCGGTTTGCGGACAGCCTCAGCTACTTAGTGAGGCCCTCTGCAACTCAGTGAGACCCGGTTTCAAAATAAAGAATAAAAAATAGGGCAGGGGGTGTAGCTCGGAGGGCAAATGCCCCTGGGTTCCATCCCCAGACCTGCAAACAAACAAACAAACAAACAAACAAACAAACAAACAAAAAACAAAACAAAACAAAAAACCAAAAACCCCCCAAAAAACAGAACAAAACAAAACAAAACAAAAAAACACCAAAATGCAGTTTCGAGACATGATTTTTCCACTTATAAAATGTGGTAGGTATAGAGGTGATCACTATAAAGTTCTTTCAACCTTTCCCTATGATAAAAATTCTATGGGGATATGAAGTAGAATCATTTGGTGAACTGTTTTTTTTTTTTTTTTATGTACTGGGGATGGAATCCAGAGGCATTCTACCTTTGAACTATACCCCTAACCTTATTCTTTTTTTTTTTTTTTTATTCTTTATTTTGAAACAGGGTCTCACTGAGTTGCAAAGGGCCTAAGTAGCTGAGGCTTTCTGCAAACCGCAATCCTCCTTTCTCAGCCTCCCAAGTACTGGGACTACAAGTGTGTGCAACCATGCCTGGCTCTGGTGAACTGTATTAATGACTATGCCACTGAGTCTTAATATTCATACCTGTAAAATGGAGAGGAAAATAACCTTTTGTGACGCTTAAATGAAATAATAAAATCTTTATAAAGTAAAAAAATATTTTACAATGAAATGCAAGAGAATTAATCATAGAGTGTTGAAAAGGTGCATGCCTGTAATGGATCCCAGTACTTGGGAGAAACTGCAGGTTGGAAGCCAGCCTATGTAATTTAGTAAGATTCTCAGTAGCCTAGTGAAACACTGCATCTAAGTAAGACAAAAATAGGGCTGGGGTGTAGCTCAGAGGAAGAATGTCTCTGGGTTCAATTCTCAGTATCACAATAACGTAAATATAAAACATGGTGGCATATGCTTGTCATCTCAGCTACTTGGGAGGCTGGGGCAGGAGGATCACAAATTTGACGTTTGCCTCAGCAATTTAGACTCTCAAAATAAAAAATGAAAAATGGTTGGGGATATAGATCAGTAATAAAGTACCCCTGGGTTCAATGTCTAGTACCAGGAAAACAAAAGAATAAATCATAGGTATATTCTATTTATTTTTCAATATCTGCATAGCAAGCTGTTTTATGGATATAGCATAATGAACCATTCTTACTTATAAATGTTTTAGTGACCTCCAATTTTTCTTTATTCTAAAACACATTGTTAAATAAGTTAAATGTTAATTTAAGATTAAATGATTGCTTAACTTAATCCTATGAAACAAGCACTACCTTCCACATTCTGGAAAAAGAGTGATCTCTCATTAAAATCCAAGTGTCATGTCAAACTACTGTGGTGCTTAAAGCAGCCCCTTCCAGCCTCAGGACACAGTCATGCCTCAATATGTACTGCAAAGTTTTCATCATCGGCCTTCTAAGTATTGCCAACCTTACGATCATTCAGTCTGCTTTCCCCGACTGCTTGTAATTTATCACTTAGTAACAATGAACTGTTCCCCTGCTATAACATTTACATCCCTCTATGCACAAGCACATATACCAATGCATGCAAATTCCCATTCTTCTTTGCAAATCCAGCTGTGATGTCTTCCCCTGCAGGAAGACCTAACCTGCCACCATTATTTCTTATAATGGCTGGATCTGTACCTTATGAAATTTATATATATTTTTACTTCCCCCAATGTTACATTTATCACTCTGTACCCCATTTTATACAATTACATATAATCAGGCAATTGGTTAGCACACATATACCTAACACCTAGAATTAATAAAATTAACTTTGGCTGTCCTGATTTGGGTTATTTAAGGAAGAATGCACTAGACAGTGAGTGCCTTTTCCCAATTTTACTATCTGTCTCTTCGCTCATATATGTACAAGCAAGCAAGACTGTTTTCAAACATTATATAAATTGTATCACATACTACTTAGTCAACCATCATGCCATTTGGAAAAGCTTTACTTTTTCTTTTTCTGAAGCTAAAGACATTTTTGCCAGACTCTATACTATAGAACTTCGGGGTCCTCACCTCCTTTTTGTCTGTGTGCTAGAGAAGATCTGCTACTACTTCTAGAAGGGAACATTAGCCTGCTTCTCGGCCCTCTGCATGAGGATGGCCTTCAAGGTAGGCACACATCCTTTTGAAGCCTCTCAGCTGTCTAAAGAGGGTGTCAATTTTACCTTGTGGCTCAGTTGACTGTAATAGCTTTCAATGTAAAGGGCAAAGCAAAATAAAAGCTCTCCAGACACTTGAAAAGCAAAACCGAAGCCCAAGCACACTGTTGCCAACTAAGAAAAGCTCCATTGAAATAAGACATGAGGAGAACGGCCTGAAGAATGGAAAGTCTGAATATGAATTGAGCTGGTTGATACTCTCCACAGATCTACTTAAAGGAATCATTCTATGGACTCATGTCATTATTCAATGATATAAGAAACAGCCTCATGAAATCCAGTATTATACAAATTCTGAGGATTTTTTTATTATAGCACTATAAGATGGAGTTCAAGATCTCAATAAAATCAGAAACCCATTAAGTTTCAGTTAATGTTTAAATTTTATATTTTCATTTTCATAATAATTTTCAACATGCAAAAATTAAAACATGTTTTACAGTAATATTAAAAAAATGATAGATATTTTCAATGACTAACACTTGAGTTTATACTGGGGTATACAGATTGTTGGGTTCTTTTTTCTCTTAAAAGATCTATGTGACCGGGCTTGGTGGAGCACGCTTATAACCCCAGCATTCGGGAGGCTGAGACATGAGGATCACAGTTCACGGACAGCCTCAGCTACTTAGTGAGGCCCTCTGCAACTTAGTGAGACTGTTTCAAAATAAAGAATAAAAATAGGGCAGGGGGTGTAGCTCGGAGGTTGAATGCTCCAGGGGCTCCATCTCCAAACTTGAAAAAAAAAAAAAAGGTCCATATATTATTCTAGTTTGAGGAACATTGTAAGATAGTTCTCTCTCTTGAAGAATCATGGGGCATTTTTTTCACTAGTTTCTTTCTTTTTTTTTTTTTTTTTTTTGCGGTACTGGGGTTCCTGGAAGCCCTTCTACCTCTGGGCTACTCTCCCAGACCTATTTTATATTTTTATTTGGAAACTGGGTCTCTTAAGCCAGCCCAGCTGGCTTCGAACCTGCGCGATCCTCCTGTCTCTGCCTCCCAAGAGCAGGGATTACAAGCGTGAGCCACCATGCCCGGCTTCACTAGTTTCAATATAAAAAAATGGTGTCTGCAGAGAAACTAATTTGTTTTGTCCCATGAACACTGTGATTCATTTAATTAAGTTTCCTGTTTTGCTAGAAAGATCAATCTCAAGTTTGTGACCTGTTTTCAGAAAACATAGGGACTTCTGAATACATATTCTTTTCATTCCTGGCTCTGTATTATATTGCTTGTACTCAGTTGCCCAACGTGCTTATGTTTCCAAATACTTTTGAAAAACAACTTTATCATGTACTTGTATATGCTTTTTTTTTTTTTTTTTTTTTGAGGTACTAGAGATGGAACCCAGGGGCATTATACCTCTGAGCTACATCCCAGCCCTATTTTTAGTCTTTTTATTTTTTTTTAAACAGGGTCTCACTGAGTTGTGTAAGACCTTGCTAAGTAGCTGAGGTTATCCACGAATCACGATCCTCCAGTCTCCACCTCCCGAATGCTGGGATTACAAGCATGCACCACCACGCCTGGTTTACCTGTATATACTTTTTTTTTTTTTTATGGTACTGGGGTTTCTGGAAACCCTTTTACCTCCGGGCTACACCCCCATACCTATTTTATATTTTTATTTGGAAACAAGGTCTCTTAAGCCAGCGAGGCTGGCTTTGAACCAGTACGATCCTCTTGTCTCCGTTTCCCAAACGCAGGAATTACAAGCATGCGCCACCATGCCCGGCACCTGTATATACTTTTAAATATAATTTTACCTCAGCTACTTAGTGAGGCTTTCAGCAACTTAGCGAGACCCTGTTTCCAAATAAAATATAAAAAAGGTCTGGGAGTATAGCCCGGAGGTAGAAAGCTTCTGGGTTCCACTCCTAGTAACACACACACACACACACACACACACACACACACACACACACACAATATATATATATATATATATATATATATATTTAAAACCTTTAAAAACTTTAGTCTATGAATTAAATATTTATAACAATAGGATTAATTTTGGCAGTCTAGGAATATTTTCTTATTCAAATTTTTACACATTTCTTTATGTGTGCAAAAGCTTACTATTGTATTCTTGGTAAGAATTTTTCTAATTTCTATAGCTCATCAATTAGGAGGCTTTTTTTTCAGTATTGTGGATAGAACCTGGGGCATTCTACCTCCGAGCTACACCCCCAGCCCTATTTTTTATTATTCTTTACTTTGAAACAGGGTCTCACTGAGTTGCAAAGGGCCTCACTAAGTAGTAGCTGAGGCTCTTCTCAAACTGTGAACCTCCTGTCTCAGCCTCCCAAATGCTGGGATTACAAGTGTGTGCTACCAAGCCTGGCTCAATTAGGAGGCTTAAAAAAAGTCTCATTAAAATATTCTTTGTGAAATAAAAAGAAACCGACAGAGCTAATTTTATAGTGGCTTAAAATTAAAAGATATGGATGGTTCCAATATAGATTTCACTAAAATGCATGTGATGTAAGCTCATCAATTTACACTTGTCATCTTGCTTTTCTCACATCTATTTAAACACTTGCTTTCTCTCTGTTTATTTTTGTTGCTGAAGATCAAACCTAGTGTCCTGGCACATGTGAAGCATGTGCTCTACCACTGAGCCATATCTCCAGCACTGTTTATTTAAAATATGAAGATGTGAGAGAATCTTACCTTCTTGATAGGCTCCATCTGCCATGACCAAATGAAGAATCTTGGCATAAAGATGCTGATGTTTTTTCCCCAAAATATTCTGAGCTATTGTTGAACAAATCTCAATGTTTTCATCTTCATCTTCATGAACAGCCTATACCAAATTTCCAGAGAATATCAATATTTCTCCAGTATAAACACAGCACATTTCAAAAGTAAATGTTTTAATTGACATTTTACTACCTTTATTTTCTCATATGCCTCAAAAAACTTTTCAAAGCCCATTTCTTGCTCCAGGTGAAGTCTCAGTTCCTCCAAGTGGTTAAATACACTATCATATTCACATTCACTAGTAGTCTCACCATCACTGTTGTCTAAAAAGCATACAATAAATGAGAAGATATTTATTTATTTATTTATTTATTTATTCAGTACTGGAGAAGGAACCCAGGGCATTCATTCTCCCTCCAAGCTACACCCCCAGCCCTATTTTTCTTCTTTATTTTGAAACAGAGTCTCATTGAATTGCGGAGGGCCTAAGTAGTGGCTGAGGCTGTCCATGAAATGAAATTCTCCTGTCTCAGCCTCCCAAATGTTGGGACTACAAGTGTGTGCCACCACACCCTATGATTAAAAATAATACTTAAAATAATTCTTACTTTAATAGACTAAAATGCTATGATGAGTGAATATCATTGAAGTAGATAATTTTTTACTTTCAATATAAATAGATGTCACTATAATATTTGTTAATTACAAATGTAATCAAAGTATATATAAATCTGTCTTAATGAGAATGCTACTTGGGGAATCTTTTATGGACATAAATAGTAAATCAGCAAGAATATAAAATTCCTAGAACTGTCATTTATGTTAGTAAAAAAAATGGAGAAAGCATATTATGTTTTACACTGCAGCCACCAACCCTAACTACTATGTTTTGAAAGTTGATAATAAACGTGGGCTACAGTATGAAAAAACACACAGGAGGCAGATGAGTAAGAAACACGTCATGCCATTTCAGGAAAGCACCTGGAAGCGAATAAATATGTATTATGTTTGTTATGTACACACTAGAGATATTTGAAAAATTACTGAATAATATTTTTTGCCTTAGTTCTTCCAAAATAAATATCTAAATTCCCTGTGTGTCTTAGGGGTAATGCTACTAACAAAGAATAGTTAAAAAAAAAAAAAAACAGTGCTAAGAAAACTGAGTTGTTATCTTTATTATTGGCAAAACAAATCAATAAATGGCAACAAGGAGCTGAATAAAAATGTTTAAAAAAATCATTGTCGAGCTGAGTGTGGTGGTACATGCCTGTAATCCTAGTATGTGGGAGGCTAAGACAGGAAGATCACAGGGCCTCAGTCAACCTCTACAGTTTAGTGAGACCCTATTTCAAAATAAGTCAGAGCTGGTGGTGTAGCACAGAGGCAGAATGCCCCTGGGTTCAATCCGTAGTAACACACACACACACACACACACACACACACACACACACACGTTATTGCCTTATTTACTTACTCAATTTATGGTAATGGAGATTGAACCCAGGAAAATTCTACCTCTGAGCTACACCTCCAGCTCTATTTTTTAAATTTATTTTGAAACAGGGTCTCACCAAGTTTCGGAGGGCCTCACTGTAGCTGAGGCTTCCCTTGCACCTGCAATCCTCCTGTGTCAGCCGCTCAAGAACTAGGATTGCCATATTTAAAGGGAAAGAAATGCAGCAACTATGTATGTATATTTGTGTGAAAAGAAAAACAATTAAAAAAGGGCAGGCCCACAGAAGCATGCCTTATTTCTATTTAAAGTTGGAAACTGTTCAAATCAGATATTAGAAAAACGCACTGTACTTGAAGTCTGTGCGCACTGCAGAAGCACTGCAGAAGGTCCCGGTGGCGAAGGCGTACCTGAGTGCCATTCTTCGTTCAGTGCGCTTTCACTGCTGGGGTTGTCGTCCTCATCCGCCAGCTCTGTCCCGCCGGCTGTCTGCTCGACATGGCTGCTCTTCAGGACCGGCTCTTCCTCCTCGCTGTCCTCTTCTCCAGGTCGCTCCCTAAGCAACTGCTCCATTGAGGCCTGGAGCTCTTGTAGATCTGTGTCAGTTTCTTCAAACACACTGAAATGTAAGAAGTTAAACTACACATCACTGCGCCTCTGTCCACTCAATATATATGTACTCACTTCTATGTAAAGGTGCTAATCACAGAGTTAAAAAACCTGTATGATTTTTAACCATGAAGAATACAGTCGATAAATACAGCACATGACACATATTCTGGAATACATAAGCCAGAAGATGACTTGTTTAAAATGGTGCTGATGTGCAAGGAACATAACTAAAAGTGTTATTCACTGCTTAAATCCTGAAACAATGTTTTGATATTTTAAGAGGCCAGACTAAAGGTGCTTTTTTTTTTACTTGCTTTCTAAAATAAATATGTAAAACTCAAAATATTTTTCTTTTAGGTAATTTTGAAAGTTCATCAAAGTCTTCATGTGGATATATAATAGTTGTAACACAGTATGAAAAGTTTTCCATGTGAATCCCCACTGGGTACTTGAACTATTAGAAGTGAGAATACAAGATATTATATTTCAGGTTAACAGCACGATCCACAGAATGACATGGCCACCAGAAACCTCATCATTTTAAGTGCGTTTTCTTCAAAATTTTTCCTTATTTTTTAAAAATTTTATTCGTTGAGATTCAAAGTAATACATTCATATATGCACACAACATCTCTTGGTGTTCTCCTCTGCTAGTATGATTGGTAGTGATACCTTGAAAACCAACCTACCTACCTTCCTCCTTCCTTCCCTCCCTCTCTCCCCCTCCCTCCCTCCTGTACTAGGGATGGACCCCAGGGGCAATCTACCTCAGAGCTACACCCCCAGTCCCAATTTTAATTATTTATTTTGAAACAGGGTTTCACTAAGTTGCATAGGGCCTCACTAAGTAGCTGAAGCTGGCCACGAACCTGTGATCTTCCTGTCTCAGCCTCCAAGAACTAAGATTACAAGTGTGTGCTACCACAAATCAGCAAAAATGTTTCTAAAATACATAATAAGTAGTCTTTCCTGTGTGCTCAGAATATACTGGCACAATTATCACTGGGGAAATTTTTCTTTCAAGGCAGTGGTCAGTTACTAATTTATTTTCATTGGTGTATAACTGCTGAAATAAACTAATTTATAATGAATAGCACTTTATGTTTATGCAGTACTATCTTATTAGGCAGTTTTATTCTATTATTTAAATTTTATCCACACAAGACTCATGTTAGAGACATGGCAACTGTAAATCAAAGGATTTCAATGACTTGCTGAAGGCCAAACAGTGGATAAATGACAAATGAAACCTTGAAATCTGTCTTTAAAAACTTCTAAAATACCCATGAAACGTACTTAAAGGCCTTTTGTCTCTTACGACTTGCTTCTTTTCTCTAGGGTGGCATACAGATGGAACTGTTTGTAGACTAAGTTCAGTGAGGTTTTAGATGTGTGACAACATCTGAGAGAGAGTATGTATCTGAGTTGAGCATTTCACCTACTAGAAACAATGCTAAACAAAATACAGGGCTGACGATGGTCTTTCTAAAGGTGTAGATTCAACTCAAACAAATATTTACTAAAGAACTAAAATAACAGTATTATGCGGTGCCTCAAATATGATTTGCATTAATAGAAAAAAAAACACTTTTTTTGGTACTGAGGATTGCACTAAGCAGCTGAGGCTGTCCACAAACCTGAATCCTCCTGTCGCAGCCTCCCAAAAGCTAGAATGACAAGCATGTGCCACCATACGTGGCCCAAAAGTTCAACATTTTAAAAGTGCAACATTTAAAAAAAATACTTTCATTAGAAAATTAAAAAGCAAAGGAGAGGCTTCAGAAGAACAACAACAAAAACAAGAAAATAAAATATTTCAGATGCAGTTACCCTAAGTCATACCTTGTAGGAAGAAAAATTAAAAAGCTGACACATGCCTTTAATCAGATAAAGAAAAAGCAGGTTCTTCTATTTAAAGGCATTGATTAAAAGCAGAAACTTAAGATTAAAAAATCCCAAAATAAGTCATATAAGTTCTAATATCTTAAAACTTATTTTTAGAGGGATCTGAATATATTGCATTTTTTCAAACACTTTTATTCCAGGGTACTCTGGTTTTATTTCCCCAAAAAGTTTCTAACATTTGTCTGAGGAGCTGTGAGGGCTGTATTGAAGAAGTTCGTGAAGGAAGCGTCACATCCGAGGGGCCACTACTCCTCACAGCTCTCAGAAGTGCTGCCAGTTAAATCCCCTCCAGGTGTCTCAATGTCCCATGAATTGTAGAGAAAGCAATTTTGTGAAGGCAATCAAACTGTAGGCACCCCGCCCCCCGGTCTGGGTACCTCCCCTCAACAAAACTAATATATCTGCCAACTGTCCATTGACACGGCCTTATGACCAAACATGACAGAGAACAGAAGTGGGCGTTACCCGTCATATTTTTCCCAAGAGAGTATAGAGTATTAATTATTTTACAATTTCTGAATATAAGTCTTATATCATGTAGTATTCCACTATTATAGTCATTATCAGCTAACATTCATCCATTTAACCAATATTTATTAAGCACTTATTGTATTGCAAGACAGTATGCTGGGTACTCAGTGGTGAATAAGACAGTGGACAGGATTAAAACCATTTTCTTACATTCTTCAAATGACATTTAGTTCCTTATTATCTACAGACAAATATACATTCTCAAAACTTGCATGAGCATAAACAATATGTAAAATGTTAATGGAGTAGTGAAAAGCCAACTAGAAATCATTTTAAAAACTGTTTAGAATAAAGTCACCATCTCCTGAGCTTTCTAAACAATATCAACTCAGTACTATGGTAATGCCAGTGTTGATTAGCGACATCATGCTTACGTGTCTTCAGAATCAGAAGGCCCATCTTTGATGTGTTCATCTTCAATTTCTTCTATCTCAAGATTATTCTGATGGACATCTCCTACAGTGGGAACATCCATCAGGGTACTGAACAGCTTTGAGAGATCTGGAAGTGAACATGTCCTCAACATCTAAAAAAAAACATTGTCAGATTACTTATTAGAAGTAAGAGAATTTTAAAAAGTGAGAAAATTAAGAGCTAATAATAATTATTATATTCAAAGGTGATTTTCCCAGGGGTTAGAATCTTTTTTTCTGTGGTACTGTGGATGGAACCCAGGGGCATTCTACCTCTGAGAGACACCCCCAACCCTATTTTTTATTCTTTATTTTGAAACAGGGTCTCATTGAGTTGCAAAGAGCCTCACTAAGTAGCTGAGGCTGTCCATGAACCGCGATCCTCCTGTCTCATTCTTCCAAATGCTGGGATTAGAAGCATGCGCCACCACTCTCGGCTCAAGGTTAGAATTTGATTCTCTTAAATTTCAGCTCAGTAATTTTTCGCAGAGAAAGCTAAAGCTGTGAGATATGACTGGGTTTAACACACAGAAATTCACTTAGGTCATCTTTAAAAGGTGAGGAAAAGCCAGGCCTGCTAGTACATGCCTCCAATACCAGTACTTGGAAGGCTGAGACAGAAGGATCACAGGTTCATAGCCAGTCTCAGCAACTTAGTGAGGCTTTGTTTAAAAATAAAAAAATAAAATAAAATAGGGCTGAGGGTATAGCTTAGAGGTAGAATGCCCTGGGTTCAATCCCCATTACCACAGACACAAACAAAGGAGGGGAGAGGTATTTATTTAGGTATATGTATAAACTGGACCGGGAAATCTGCAAAGAATCAGATGTTCTACAAATTGCCCATTCTCTTCCCACTTAAGGTCCATTTGGTTCTTCTTTCATGGTATTTCTAAGCAGTTTTCCCACCTTCTAGTGATCAACTCTCCCCATATTATTTTGCTGACATGCTGGAATGAATTCTCTGAAGTATGGCTAAACACAGTCCTACACTGGTGACCCTTTGTGTCACTTAATCATAGGACTTTCTGGTGAGCAAACATCGGTTAAATTAGGGGACTCAGATTAGCGCAAAGAAGAGCCTAACACTGCTTCCCTGGCAAGGGACTGTGAACAGAACCTTCCACACTAATGGAAGTCCGGAAGAACAAGTACTTTGATGTCAATGTTGGGAGTCAGTTATAACAGCAGAGAGAAGGAACTCAGCCAACTTTGTTGAGAAAAAAACACAAGGCACAGTTAAAGTGCTGAAAATTTAAGTCTGTGCTGGATATGAGAAGGGATAGCAAGAATAGCTTCTGTTCCCCAACCTTTCAACAATGAGAATGAGATGAATTGAGAGGGACATGAAACAAATAACTATATACATAAGTCTCTGGGCTGGGATGACCCTGAAGGAATCTGTGAGATTTAAAACATGACCACCAAGGCCCTGATAAGAACTCTACACCAGATGGAGACTCTGAAGAAAACATTATGTTTAGCATATTAATGAAAATTTATATACTTGGCCAAGTTTATTAGTACAATCTGTTTTTGAGAATAAAAGATACATTCCTATTATTTAAACATAATTTACCTATTATAGCACTCAAGGGACAAATGGTTATGAGCTACAAGTTGGTGAAGTTGGTAAAGATGATAAACTGCTTGTTAAAGTATTATTTCATTAAATATTAAAGTATTAATAGTTCTCTAAGTATTTCTTTTGCTGATTTCCTACTATCAGCAGAATTTACACTAGACTTACTGTTTTATGATCAGAATATATATTTTATACACATATATATTTTCCCAGTACTGGGGATAGAACCCAGGGGTATTCTACCTCTGAGCTACAGCCCCAGCCTTACTTTTTATTCTTTATCTTGAACAGAGCCTCACTGAGTTTGCAAAGGGCCTCACTAAGTAGTAGCTAAGGCTGTCTGTGAACCGTGATCCTCCTGTCTCAGTCTCCCAAATGTTGGGATTACAAGCATTTATCACCATCCCTGGGCTGAACCATGTATATTATAAGCTAGTAGTATGTAAAATTGGGACCCAGTAACAATTTCCTTAGGTAATTGCTAATTAGCAAAAATAAACAACATAAATGTATTATGTACCTGAATTTAAGGGAATTATACAAAAGGATGTGATAGGTTTTAGGCTGAGAAAATTTTTAGCTAGCCCTGAAATAATCTCCATTCTAGTTTTTATTTCCTTCACTAATTAAGATAATATAGGAAAATAAATAAATAATAGGACAAGTTGGACATGGTGGTGCATGCTTGTAATCTCAGTGCTTGGGAGGCTGAGAAAGGAGGATAACAGATTTGAAGCCAGTCTCAGCAGCTTAGTGAGGCTCAGCAACTTAGTGAGACTCTGTTTCCAGATAAAATATAAAATAGGTCTGGGGGTATAACCTGGAAGTAGAAGGCCCCTGGTTCTACCCCCAGAATTACACACACACACACACACACACACACACACACACACACACACACACACACATAATAGAGCAAAATTTCAAGTAGTTGTATAATTTGACAATTTGCCTCTTTGAATAGGTTTACACTCACCCACCAATCTTTTTTTTTTTTTTTTTGGTGGTACTGGGGTTCCTGGAAGCCCTTCTACCTCCGGGATACACTCCCACGGGCTACACTCCCAGACCTATTTTATATTTTTTATTTGGAAACAGGGTCTCTTAAGCCAGCGCGGCTGGCTTTGAACCTGCGCGATCATGCTGCCTCTGCCTCCCAAGCGCGAGGATTACAAGCGTGTGCCACCACGCCCGGCTATTATTTGACACAATTCTGAAAACTAACTTTTCTCTTTAGAGTTTTCATAAAACTCTGAATTAGTAATGCTGTAGTTACACTGTTAGTTTATGATGGGTATGTTTGCTTAGCCTCTGTTTACTGCAACTAAACTCTAACTCTGCTCCTTCAAATTAACTCCTTCAAATATTTGCTCACTTCAACCTAAAAAAAGGTTAAAAATGAATTTGGAATAAAAATTATGAAAAATTATTAAAGGCAAAAATTGTGGATACCTAAGAATGGATACCTTAGCAAATCAAAAGAATTAGCATTTAAGTCATGTTGTTATTTATGAGCTGTACATTAATCTTTTTTCCCCACTCTGCTTTTGCTATAACAAGAAAAGATATAAGTTTTCACAGAATCAGCTTTCCACTTCATTGCCCATAGGCAAAAGGTATCGGCAGACACATCTGGTCTCCCTCCATTACTCACTGTCCCCTAGAGCGAGCGAGAATGACCCCAGTGAGCGCACACTGCAGGAGGGTGCTGAGTCCAGGCTGCCACCAAGTGCACGCACCCTGCTTCCTCCTGCAGCCTGCTGGTGAGTGCACACGGATCAGGGGCCTGCTGCCTGTGGGTGAGGTGGGCATAATGATGATTCCCAGAAACTGGAGCTTATATAAACTGTGGTTAAGGAAGTTTATTCTGCAGACTTTCAGGCCATTTCAAGGCCTAGTCACTGTAGAAAAATATTAAGCGGTACAATTTTGGATAAAATCTAAGCCAGAAGCCAGGTGTGGTGATGCACACTTATAATCCCAGTACTTTGAAGGCTGAGACAAGAGGATCTCAAAGGTTCAGAGAAAGCCTCAGCTACTATGGAGATCAGTGTGGAGATTCATTAAAACACTGGGAATGGATCCACCATATGATCCTGATACACCACTCTTGGGTATCTTTCCAAAGGGGCCCAAATCAGAGAACTACAGAAATGCATGCATACCCATGTTCATAGCAGCATGATTCATCTCAACCATGAATCATGCTAAACCATGAATCAGCTAAACCATGGAACCAACCTAGGTGTCCATTAACAGATGAATGGATTACAAAAGTATGGGAAATATACACAATAGAATTCTACTCATCAATAAAGAAGAACAAAACCCTGTCATTTGCAAGAAGATGGAAATATCTGGAGAACATTACCTTAAGCGAGATTAGCCAAGTACAGAAAGTGAAGGGTCATGTTTTCTCTGATATGTGCAAGCTAGGGAGTATTTGGGATACCAGAGGGATTCCAGATAATAGAGGAGAAACTTAGTGGAGCCAGGGAAGAAGGGTAGGGGAGGAAGAAGACTGAGGTCCATTAATGGAAATATTACCATTGACTATGGGTATACATGTGAGTATACCATTGTCAATCTGGGTACTCGGTATTAAGAGGCAGGGAAATGAGGAGGTGGGAGGGCACCAAGTACCGTGTGCATGTATGTCATTGTCAACATGATTTACATTAGGATGTGAGACTATAATACACCAAGAAAAACAAGAAAGCTCCCTTATAAAAGGCTTTTAATAAAAAATCACCACTGAATTCCCTCTAATGATACAGAAAAGGAAAGCTAGGTGGCAGAGAATGAACTTTAAACAACATTTCATTGTTAACTTCTACTGTTGGGCTCCTTTCCCACTCCCTTATCAGAATAAAGCTGAATCTGGTAAGGTATAAAGCAATAATGCACAGAAATTATTTAATGGATGAATCAAATTATCGAGTAGATATTTATTGAGCATTACAATGTGTTGATGGAAAAGGGACCTGTATCTTGCCTTATAATAGTCTCAGGGTAGATAAAAACTGACTTGAGGAATCCTAAACCTAGAGAGCTGTCCCCACAGGGCTAGTGAACAACTGTGGCCACAGAAAGGAGAAAGGCATGATCTGAATTCCATGAACCAGAGCTCTCTGATGGAACGAGACTAATGGGGGGGCAGAGAAAGAGAATATCAATATTCTTCAATGGAATTCACTGATTGAGCAAATGAAAGGACCTAAAATTTTCAAGGACTGTTTTGGTCTATGGACTAACAACTGCCAATCTGTTCACCCTAATTAATACCAAAGTGTGTTAGTGCACTCCATTTGTTTTAAAAGCAATTCTCTATACCTTCAAATTATATGTATTAAATTTTTAGTAATACACCCAAATTTTACAGCACTTTCTTCTACAACAAACTCTAAGATCTTCCAGGCAAGTTTTCACAACAGATAGCCATGGTGAGAGCTACTCTACCATAGACTGTCATTTGTGATAAATAGTTAGAAAATAAAATTATTAGTGAACTTTAATCATTCTTGTCTCTGTGTAAATCAATCTAGTACTGACATGCCCCTCAAAATCTATACTCACCTACATTGTGACCCAGAAAGGCTGTTCCACCTTTCTCTGTCTTAATTTCCTCGTGTGTAAAATGAGCATGGTAACAATGATCTCATAGTGCCATTGTAAGATTTAAATCATTATATGTAAAGCAACTAGAACAGGATCTAGAATGTCACAGATGCTTGATAAAGTTGGCCAGCTATTGTTGTATTAATATTATGTATTCGGTATCTTTTAAAACCAAAGAAGGTAACAATTACTTCTCAAGAGATAAAATAATTATAAACAGAGTCAAACTGTTTTTGATCCCAAATCTATTTAACTTGAACTTTTCTGAGTTTGAATTATACATCTCTCCTAAAACAACAGAAAAGTAAGTATACTCTGTATTTGTCTGATAGTCTGGTCCTGTTTTCACAAACTAGGCATGGATATGATTATAATTTGCCATTTCTGTTTACTGCCATCAGAGAATAAAATCATATTTGCAGCCTCTTTCCACAATTCAATTGATTTTTATCCAATAATCCTATACAGAAAATTAACTTAACTCTTGTGAATGTATCTGACAAGATGTTCATAATGGCAATTCATCAGAAATGCATTACCACCCAAAGTGGACACTCCCAAAGTGGGAGTATTATTTATATTTTTCATAGCCAAGAAAAGATGACATATAGTGTGCTTTAAATATTCCAGGCCTCAATTAGGTAAAATGTATTAACATTTCCTAGGTAGGGACTGTGGACTGTCAACAGCAGAATCACTGTCAGTGCATGTCAAATATATTTTCCTGAACTCTGATCCATATATTAGAACATATAGCCTTAGGTATGGTGGGTAGGATTCTGTGACTTAAGACAAATACTCCAGATAACAGCCACAATGAAATTTTAGAATTAATGCTCTATGGTTGAAAATAAATTAATCATTAGTCATAGCTGATTAGACAAAAAAAAGCTTTTATGAAGAAGTTTAATTTTGACTAGAAACTTCTCTGTGATCTACCTTAATCAAAAGTAGCTTTCCACCTCTCTATCCAGACTAGAGTCTAAGTTACATAACAGTCATTTTTCATTATAGGTTTCCAAGCTTAACATTTCCTCATTTGATTTCTAAGTTACATAGAGCTTTTTATCAAACAGCAATATACATACCTTTGCAGTGCCATACACTGAATAACCATTAGTATAAGCCATTTTACAAAATGTGATAATTTAAAAGATAAGAAATAGCCGGGCGTGGTGGCGCACGCTTGTAATCCCAGCCTTTCAGGAGACTGAGACCAGAGGATCGCAGTTCGTGGACAGCCTCAACTACTTAGTGAGGCCCTTTGCAACTCAGTGAGACCCTGTTTCAAAATAAAGAATAAAAAAAAGGGCAGGGGACATAGCTCGGAGGTAGAATGCCCCTGGGTTCCATCCCAGACCCGCAAAAAAAGAAAAGATAAAAAGCTTAGCTTATTCATTTGGTAACCTAGATTCTGTTCTTAAGCAATATTATGAAAACCACAACTTTAGATTATTTTATCTTGACCTTTTATAAATTTACTTTTAGGGGTTTCCATTTAATGTTACACCCTCATTTTTATCCACTCACTCTATTACAACTACCTTATGAAATCTGCTACTGCCTTTACATTAGAAATGGTATTAAAGTTATTCTCTGTTATATAAAACGCCACAACAGAAATCTCTTGCAGAGGTAAAATCCAAAGCTTCTGTCATGAGCAACTATGTATTCTCTCAGTTTATAAATCTTTTTACTTTGACTATAACATAAATCTTAGACTCAATATTAACAACTATGTGTAATAGTTGCTAATGGTTTGCTAACTTGAGTACAGTTTATATAGTTGGATATAATTCTTAATCTTTTTTGGGTCTGAAGTAGATAAATAGCGTAAAAAAAAAAAAAGAGCACTGTTTTGGCAACTGCCTGCTACAGGCCATCACTTATGGTCCCATGCACCTCTGAGGGGTGGGGCAGTGCTCAACTAAATCAATAATTACTACCTTCATTCGTGTTTTACATGCAATTCAGCTTGCTATCATTGTATTTTGGTTTCTGCAAACAAAAAACAAAACAAAAAAAACCACTTAAAGTACATTAAGGGAATGGAATGTTTTAGTATCATGAACCACACATATTTCCAGACCCCTAGAATTCTGTAGATACGCCTCAGAATCCACTTTTGAGCTGAAGAGTGGGGGATGCCAGAGGACAGGGACGACTTGAGCAACGGGAGCACATCCACTTGCATCTCACTGACAGGTATTCTTTATGCGGGGAGGGGAAACTTCTGAGAAGCAGGAAAAGATTCTGAAAACTTGAAAACTATTACATGACTAAGATCCCAACTTCTTCACAATTTAGATACAAAGAACTAGTTGCAGCTTCTCAACTACATTGTGCTACTTCATGTTCCAAGGCAGTTTCTTTGCTTTCTATGTTCTCTGTGCCCATAACATGCACACTTCAGAAATCTGCCTTTCTCTGTTCTAGGAGGGACTTAGCATTCCTTCCTTAGTGGTCCCTCCATTCCATGTTCATCTCTCACAGAGGAAGCATCACAAAGTTTTTCACTTATTTGTTCCCTCTGATGGCTATGGATACCTCTCATCATTACTGCGAACTCAGCACCCAGCATATAGCAGAGCTCTATATGTACTGGTTGAATTTTTAATACTAGATTCACTTATACCCGTAAAATCTTGAAAGAAACAAATATGGTAGACCAAATTTGTAACAGCATTTAAGAGGTAAATAAAAATGATCATGGAAAATTTCTTAAGTTAATCCATAAAAGCAAGTTGAAGGTATACTAATCGTTATCTTGATTAATAATCTTTACATTGTGTCATGGATAAGTAATTTTCTAGAGGCAAACCTTGTTAGTCCATATATCCTTGTTTTTCATAACAACAACATTCAGAACATAACTCTTCATCTATACCGGACAGTCAAAGTTAAGCACTTCCAATCATATGCTTTTCAAAGATTTTTTGTAACCACAATTTTATTTTTAAATTTATAATTAAACATAGACATAAAAATACCAGAATTTTACATATTAATGAGGTAACATGTAATGTTTTAATATATGTGTACACTGTGTAATATTTAAGTCAGGCTAAACATCTCAAATATTTATTTATTTATTTATTTATTTATTTATTTATTTATTTATTTATTTATTTATTGCAGTACTAGGGATGGAACCCATGAGCATTCTACCTCTGAGCTACACCTCCAGCCCTATTTATTCTGAAACAGAGTGTCACTGAGTTGCAAAGAGCCTCACTAAGTAGCTGTGGCTATCCTCAAACTGTGATCCTCCTGTCTCAGCCTCCCAAATACTGGGATTACAAGCCTGTGCCACCACACCACCACACCCGGCTCATTTCTTTGTGGTGAAAACTTTCCTTCCTTCCTTCCTTCCTTCCTTCCTTCCTTCTTTCTTTCTTTCTTTCTTTCTTTCTTTTTGTGGTTCTGGGAATTGACTCCAGAGGCATTCCATCTTTGAGCTACACCCCCATTCTGATTTAATTTATTTGGAAACAGGGTTTTGCTAGGTTGATGAGAGTCTCACTACTTGTTGAGGCTGTCCTCAAACCTGCAGTCCTCCTGTCTCAGCCTCTCAAGTATTGGTATTACAGGAGTGCACCAACACACCCTGCTAGCTTTTTGAAATGTATATACAGTATACTGTTATTATTCTTGCCTCAGCCTTTGGAGCCCCTGGGATTACTGGAATGCACAAATTTGTGCCTGGATCACATGTGATGAAAACTATGAACCATAGGTCTAAAGTCAATTGACCCCAAGCAGGATCTCGTTCTCCCCCTAAAAAACCTTTCCAGTGTTTCACTATCAAATTATTAGAAACTAATGATAAAGAGGAAAATTAAAAGAAGAGATAGAAAGGAAGGAAACATTATATATAAATGAAGATAAGCTGGGCACGGTGGCGGTGGCGCATGCCTATAACCACTACTTGGGACAGGAGGATCACAGGTTCATGGCCAACCTCAGCAACTTAGTGAGGTATGTTGCAACTTAGTGAGACCCTGTTTCAAAATAAAAGGTAAAACAGGGCTGGGAGTATTGTTGAGGCAGAATGCCCTTAGGTTCAATCCCCAGTACTCAAACCCCACACACAAAGTGAAGACAAAAAGAATCAAATGCCGGGCGTGGTGGCGCACGCTTGTAATCCCCGCACTTAGGAGGCGGAGACAGGAGGATCACAGGTTCAAAGCCAGCCGCGCTGGCTTAAGAGACCCTGTTTCTAAATAAAAAAATATAAAAAATAGGTCTGGGAGTGTAGCCCTAAGGTAGAAGGGCTTTCAGGAACCCCAGTACCACCAAAAAAAAAATTTCTTGTCAAAAACAATGAACTATATTTCTATATCTAGTTTGTACATGTTTGTGGCTTATCAAGGAAAAGTAATCAATAAATGTTATCAGATAACATTTTCCATTTGAAGATCTTACTTGCCTTTGGATTGTTTGCATCAAAAAGACCAGTTGAAAGTCCGATCAGCAAGGAATTCTTGTTTTTTCTGTTTGGTGGTGAATCAGAGTGAGATCGAGGTGGAATGGATTCTTCTGGTGAACAGTGAATCGACGGAACTTGCAAGACTAAGTTAAAGTGTTCAGAATGAACTACTTTATGGAAAAATGGTTCTGGTTGTATAGATTTCTCTACATCACACTTGGAATGCTGAGAATCATCTATTCCAGGTTCTGCAGTATAAAGAAGAGATTATGTGATAAGTCTATATAGTACTTAAATAAATATATATCATATATGTGCTTATATATGACATATTATATATATATATATATATATATATATATACACACACACGGCATAGTATTGAAGTAGGGATTCCACCAAAAACCTCATGTTCATCAGCAAAGCAAAATTGAAATATATGTGTGTGAGTACACTACCTTATAAATTATCTGTAAAAGGATATAATTTTTTTTCAGGAAGATTTGATTTGATATATAATTCCATTATATTGGAAGTGGTAACATACAGACACAAATCCAAGCAAATGTGAAGAATACTCTAGACACTGGTTCAGACATTCCCATTTTTTCACTTTATCTTAGTTTCTATAGGATAGAAAAAGTTTTGTTTCTCATATTTTAGGTAATACTATTTTAAAAGAGGAACATTTATTTAATGTTCTGAATTTAGTTTTTGACAAGTAATTCTTTTATTTCTTTTTTTTTTTTTTTTTTTTTTTTTTGACGTACCAGGGATGGAACCCAGGGGCATTCTACTTCTGAGCTCCACCCCCAGACTTATTTTTTATAGCTTATTTTGAAACAGAGCCTCACTTAGTTGCAAAGGGCCTAAGTAGTAGCTTGAGGCTGTCCTTGAACTGCATCCTCCCGTCTCAAGTGTCCCAAATGCTGGGATTATAAGCACGTGCCACCATACCCGGTTCTTCATTTTGAACACTCAATAAAAAAACCTGTCAAAAATTGTACTGCCTATGTTGCTAAACAATCCAAGATTATTAATGCAGATTCCAGTGCTCTGTGTATTACATTTTAAAAATCATTACAATGAATGATGAGTGCTATTTATTTATTTTGTGGTATTGGAGATTGAACCCAGGAAGGTTCTATCTCTGAGCTACATCCCCAGCCCTACTTTATTCTTTAATTTTTTTGAAACAGGGACTCACTAAATAGTTGAGGCTGACCAATGATTCATGCATCACCATGCCCGGCTCTCTTTATTTATATATCGCTAAAATAAAACTTGTTGGTGTTAATCTATTTCTAGAAAGAAAGTAAATTAATGCAGTAGTACTCACCTGCATGACCATCACTAAACTGGTCCACATTCTTCAGGATTCCATCTTCAGAAACTTCATTTTGCTGAATGGGAACCCAGTCTTCCAATCTGCCACAGATTGCACACCAGTAAAAAAAAAAAAAAAAAAAAAAAATACAGTTTACCAGTAATAAAGTTGTTCACTAGCATCCTGTGATCCTGTGATCTTCTAAGTATTTTTTTCACTTTTTTTTCTTGTGGTACTGGGGATGGAACCCAGGGACATTCCACCACCAAGCCACACCGTCAGCCCTATTTTTTTTATTCTTTATTTGTAAAAAGGGTCTCACTGAGTTGCGAAGGGCCTAAGAAGCTGAGGCTGTCCACGAACCCAGACCCACCCGTCTCAGCCTCCCGAATCCTGGGATCACAAGCATGCGCCACCACGCCCAGCTTTTTTCTCACTTTTGTATCCAATTTCTCTTAAAAGCACCTATATTTTGTACTTTGTTCAAACTCTAGTCTATCATTAATCATTCATATATTCCCTTTTTGTTTTTTGCAGTACTAGGGATGGAGCCCAGGGCATTCTACCTCCGAGCTACACGCCCGGCCCTATTTTTTATTATTTAGTTTGAAACAGGGTCTCAGTGAGTTGCAAAGGGCCTCACTAAGTAGTAGCTGAGGCTGTCCTCGAACCTCGATCCTCCTGTCTCAGCCTCCCAAATGCTGAGATTACCAGCATGTGCCGCCAAGTCCAGCTTCATTCATATATTCTTTCTGAGATTTAAATTGATAAAGTTCGGGGAAGATGGCGACCGAGAAAAGCGGAGCTTAAGAGCCCCGCTAACAACCAATCTCCATTACCACAAAATCAGCGCCTTTCATAGCCAGAAATCACCATCACCAGACAAACAAAAAATCACCAGGCTCCAGAGAGAAAGCGGACTGAGACAGAGCTCAGAGCCACAGAGGAGATACACGGGCCTCATGCCCGAGGACGCGGCAGCAGAGTCATACTGCCGGCGGCAGCGGCAAATTCACTGGATGGCTACAGCAAGCCGAGGTGAGCCGCTGCGGAACAGTCAGGCAGGATTTCTCGCCGCAGGTAAAATCTAAAGCTCCCAGTGGCTGAGCTCAGCACACGCCGCAGGGATTCAGAGTGGAAATCAAAACCAAGAAGAAATACGCCAGCCTCACGGCCGAGGGCGTAGAAGCGGCGCCATATTGCCACCGGCGGCAGCAGCAGAGAATTCACTGAATCCAGTACAGCTACATCTGCGTACTCAAGAACAGTGAGTAAAATTGCGGGCCACAGAGGAGAAATCCCAGTACTGTACTCCCTGGAACTTGACCCAGTGGGGGAGGGGCGGTGGCAGAGATATCACACCATAGGAGAACGTGCAACCTAGCACCCCCCACAGTCTAAAGCAGCCTCTATTGACTCTCTGGGTCGGAGACTCTGTGATACAACCCAGTAAAGGAGTAGTGGGGTCTGAGATACTACTGACTCGAGATCCAGAACACCTTAAGTGAAGTCATAGTGACCCAAGGGAAGAACCCAGAGAAGGCACAAACTTCCGAAATCATGGGAAAGAGGAATAATACTGGAGCAATCAATGTCCACAACCCCACAACATCAGAACCCGATAAAACAGAAAATCAGAGATTTCTAGAAGATCAAATCAGGAAAATAACAGTAGAAATAATAGAGGTGCTTCGAAAAGAACTCAGAGAGAGCCAAAAAGAGATAAAAGGTGCAATTAATGAAGTAAAGGCCTCAATTCAAAGCACAAACAACCGATTAGACCACATGGAGAACAGAATCTCGCTCTTAGAAGATGATCATTCCAAAAATGAACGCATAGTTTCTAATCTAGAAAAAAATATCCAACAGCAGGAATCTGACATTGAAGAAATATGGGCCCATTTTAAGAGAGCTAACCTAAGAATAATTGGAATAGAGGAGGGAAAAGAAAGTGAAACCAAAGGGATCAACAATCTCTTCAAGGAAGTAATAGCAGAAAATTTTCCAAACATAGAGCAAGAGGTTGATACACAGGTCCAGGAAACTTATAGAACTCCCTTTAGACAGGATCGGAGAAGAGGATCCCCACGCCACATAATTGTCAAAATGACCAATGTGGAAGCCAAGCAGAGAATCTTAAAGGCAACAAAAACAAAGGGCCAAGTGACATTCAGAGGCAAGCCAATTAGAATCACTCCAGACTTCCCAAACCAAGTCATGAGAGCCAGAAGGGCTTGGAGTAACATATTCCAAACTCTGAAAGAAAACAACTTCCAGCCAAAAATTTCCTACCCAGCAAAACTTTCTATCAAATTAGATGGAGAAATAAGAAGCTTCCATCACAAACAGAAACTGAAGGAATTTTTGTCTTCAAAACCAGCACTAGAGAAAATACTCAAAGAGATTAACTACAAAGAAAAAATAGGTAACACACACCAGAACCAGAGAAACAAGAGTTTCCATCCAACAGTCAACTAAGATTGGCTATCTGTGGAGATTCATTACTTAGGTTAGTCTTTTACCTATCTCTAAATGGTATTGTTTGCCTTTATTGTTGTTAATTTTTAGGATTTCTAGTTGGAATATTAATATACCTTCAGATATAGCATTTGGAAATATTTTATCCCATGCTATTAGTAACTGTTAACTCTGTTTACATTGTCTTTGGATATACAATATTTTTTTTAATTTTTTAGGGAGTTTGTATACTCTTCTGTTGCCTGTGCCATTGAAATCATATCCAAGAAATCACTGCCAATTTCAGTGTTGTGAGGTTTTATGACCCAGATTTTCTCCTAAAAGTTTATAGTCTTAAGATTTATATTTAGGTCTTTTATCTATTTTGAGTTATATTTGTATATGGGATTAGGTAAGGGTCCAACTTTATTCTTTTCCATGTAATTATTTTTTATTTATTTATTTATTTATTTTTTTTGGTGGTACTGGGGTTCCTGGAAGCCCTTCTACCTCTGGGCTACACTCCCAGACCTATTTTTATATTTTTATTTAGAAACAGGGTCTCCTAAGCCAGCGCGCGCGGCTGGCTTCGAACCTGCGCGATCCTCCTGTCTCCGCCTCCCAAGCGCGGGGATTACAAGCGTGCGCCACCACGCCCGGCTCTTTTCCATGTAATTATTATGTTTTAACAATATTTAGGTAAAATATTATTATTTCTACCACCAAATGTTCGTGGAAACCTTGTCAAAAATAACTTGACAATATATGGAAGAATGTATCTCTAGGCTTTTATTTAACTCCAATGGTTTATATATCTGCCTTTAGAATAGTACTACACTGTTTCAATTATTGTAGCTTTATATGGTTTGAGATCAGAAAATATATATCTTCTAGCTTTATTCTTTTTCAAGATCATTTTGGGTATCTAGAGTCCATATTCCATATTAGGATAGATTTTTTTTTCTGAAAAATAAATATATAAATATATGATAGTTTCACCTAGAAAAAATAGAAAAAAAATATTCTCTGGTAAGAAAGAAAGTAAAAAGAAATATTGAAATGTTATCTTTAAGTCATCAAAAGCTTGGTATCAGACAAATGAAACTGTTATGTGAGATTATCATTTTTAATTTTGGATAAATTGCTATAATACTAGATGTCAACCACTAAGCCAAGCATGGGAGGGAGGGATGGGGAGAGAATGGGGTGGGGATCGGGTGGGGACTGACTGGGCGATGTGTGCATGTATGTCTATAAAAGTTTGTATCCCACTATGATGTATGAAGACAGTGCACCAATAAAAAAAATTAAAATAAATAAAAATTAAAAAAAGAAAAAAAAAATAAATAAATTGATAAAGTTCACTGCAACATAATATGTAGTATCGGTAACTGTCCATCAAGGACTTAATGAGTTGTGGTATATTCATACAATGGAATATAAAAAGAAATGCTTTTACTCATTAATAAGAAAAGTTTCCCAGATTTTTTTGGCTAAAAAGAAACAATGTAGAAAGTACTGTGTACATTATACTGACAACTGTACTTAAAAAGGGAGGAAGCTGGATGGTGGTACACATCTGTAATTCCAGTACTTGGGAGGTTGAGAGAGGAAGATTACAAGTTGGAGGTGAGTCTCAGTAATTCTGTGAGACCTCAGCAACTTAGCAAGGCTCTATTTCCAAATAAAAATAAAATAGGGCTGGGGTAGAACTCAGAGGTAGAATGCTCTTGGGTCCAATCCCCAGTGGCAAAAAATAAAAGAAAACAATAAAAAAATAATAAAATGGAAGACTATATACAACTAAAATTATGAAAAAAGGAAAAGTAGAAATTGGCTG
Organism: Muscardinus avellanarius; assembly: GCF_963383645.1. NCBI lineage: Eukaryota > Metazoa > Chordata > Mammalia > Rodentia > Gliridae > Muscardinus > Muscardinus avellanarius. The sequence goes on from NC_137800.1 coordinate 22,302,637, forward strand.
GATAGAGACAGAGGTAAGCAAGATGTTTCACTGTATTTGTTCATATACTTGTTGATTTATGAGCCAAGTGAATATCAATTAAGAAATTAAATTACTTTATAGGGTATTTACAATATTAAGATATATTTTTTAAAAGGTATTATAGAAAGGACCTGGATTTTCAGAGGTGAGAAAACATCCAAGACATACTTGGTTTGCTCTGTGTCTCTTTCCGCACTAACCCACACGTCGGTCACCATACATGGCAAGCTCCCGGCTTTGTCTTCCCCACTTGGCTCTTGCAGAACTTCTGTTTCCAAATCATCGGGTTCTGCAAAGCAAAAACAGAACAAGAAACACGTGTTAAAGCAAAATTTGTTGAAAGAAAACTGAATAAACTTCCTATAAATGATCACAACCTAGTTTTAGTCTAATGTACTAATTATGATAGAAATAGTCACCATCAGTTTTCACCTTGCGATCATTTAACTCTCCAGGTCAGTCACTTCTAAAATGACAGACTAATCCTTTTGCCTTTTCACTACAGTAAAACACTCAAAAGAAATATTTTACACTGTATTTTTCATTATAGAAATTTTTCTCTACTAGAATTTTAGTAATATGTAAACTGGTTTAAAGGAGTTAAAATTAATTTAAAGAATAAAGATGTTTGTGGTTACAAATATGGAAGAATAGACTGACATTATTGATTAGTAGAGAAAACCTTAATCTTCAAAATCACTCTTCTGAAAACAAAAACAAAAACTCTCCAACCATCAATAACTATTACTTGGACTTTTACAATGATACTGAGAAACAACTGGAGAGCACTGAATCAATCTATTCCCTGTTCCCTCTTTCTTTCTTTGATTGAACCCAGGATCTTTCAATTTCTGAGCTATACTCTCTGCCTTATTTTATTTTTTATTTTGAAACAGGGTCTCACTGAGTTGCAGAGGCTGGCCTCAAACCTGTGAGCCTCCTGTCTCAGCCTCTTAAGTACTGGGATTACGGGGTGTGCCATCGTGCCTGTCTGGATAGAAGGCTTTCTAGGGACTCAAGAGCATTGTCCCAAACAGTTCTCATCCCCACTCAAGGCAGGGAAAGGCCAGGGAAAGGCCAGCTCCAAAAGCAAAACTCCCCCAAAGAAGCAGCCATTGTCAAATGCACCAAACGCCAATAACATTCACACAAAACTCACGGAGCTATTTATTTGTTTGTTTGTTTATTTATTTATTTATTTATTTATTTATTTATTTGGTGGTACTGGGGTTCCTGGAAGCCCTTCTACCTCCGGGCTACACTCCCAGACCTATTTTATATTTTTGAAACAGGGTCTCTTACGCCAGCACGGCTGGCTTCGAACCTGCGCGATCCTCCTGTCTCCGCCTCCCAAGCGCAGGGATTACAAGCGTGCTCCACCACGCCCGGCTCACGGAGCTATTTAGAAATTCAATTTGTATAAGCACCACCCGGGGATAGACATCATTCAGAAGAGAAGAGCCCTGTAGGGCCACGGGGTTGGGCGTGAAGGACGCAGGCTCACGATGCTACTCCTGGCTGGATACCCATATTTCTACAAAGCCATGACGTTTGTGCTCCCACATTTCCTGTTTATGAAAGGACGTGCTGAGGCGTCTCACTGCTGTGTGCTGGCTCTACGAAAGGCCACTCACTTCTTGTTTACTCACAGATCTTCAGGTTGAGAGTAGCTGAAGAACGATAAGCCAAGAAAACTCAGCGCACAGGCCTGACGGCTTTGAGATAACCTCACAGTGGGCGCAACTTTGCAAAGGGGTGAATGTGTTTTGTATGTGGGAGGAACGTAAATAACTTGGGGGCAGAGGCCAGACCACAGCAGTTTAGAGATGGTTAAAAATTCTTTAATGTGCTTCCAGTGAGAGGCGGGTCCGTCTACCCTCCCTTTGAATCTAGACTGGCACGTGACCACCACTGGAGTAGAGCGGGGGTGATACGGTGCCAATTCTCCAAGTAATTATTTTGAGTAAAAGCAACTCTCACCCGACCTTTTAAAATGATACGAAGAAATAGCTGCAGTTCAGTAGATATATCTTACTCCACTTTTGTTGCAAATTCTTTAGTTTCTTCCCTCCCTTTGAATCTAGTCCTGGGCTCTCATGTAAGAAGTCGGACTAAGAAATTCCTATAATGGTGCTCAGACTCCTTGGAGAGGGACAGAGGCCATTTTAACTCTGCCTCTTGCACCTCTTACCTGTACTTTCCAAGGCAGCAGGAAAGCCATCTTGGATCTTGAAGACGACCAAGTGATCTCTGAGACAAAGGCTCATGAATTAGGAAAACCGCATTAGTTGAGCTTTGACTCAATCCCTGACATATAAAATAATGAGGTATAATGGACAGTAAAAGTATAGAAATGGTGAAGCTAATTTGAGATGAATCACACACACACACACACACACACACACACACACACACACACACTTCACTTGTAAAGTCCTGGATGTAAAAGAATTTAAGTGTTAGTAAATCAAATTTAGCTTATTTCAGCACATTAAAACGTACCTTCTGTATTTCCTTCTAATTTCAGTGAGGTCTGTGGAGAAGCTTCACTGAACTTTGGACTTTTTGTTACAATAGAAGAATCAATAGTAGTTGATTGGTTTATTTCAGGTGAAACACACTGCAGTTTTTCTTCTCCAATGATTAAGGGTTTGCATTTCTCCCCTTCAGGAGAAATTTCTGTAACAAAAAATAAAAAAATTTATGCTGTCTCTTCAAATGACTTGATTTTTACTTGTAATGACATTTAGAGCAACGTTAAAAAAGCTGCATTCTTGCAACAGGTACTGTTAAGCTCTATAATAAATTGGAAATTAACAAATGATTAAGATATATAACAATCAAAATTCATTTCAATTATATGTGGTTAACATGGTTGGCATTCTTTTTCCTTTTGGGTGAAATGAATACATGTATATTAGAACAGCATTCTAAAACTTAGCAGTTTCTGTTCATATGCAGTAGCTGGTAGTTACTTCTAATTGCTCCGTATTATTACCTGGTGCCTGGAGGGAATGGATTTGCCACGGAACAAGTTATTGCAGTTATTTACCCTCAGGTCACTCTTGTTCATTAGTTGAAGATTTTACTTTCTAGCTCACAATGTTCCTAATACTAATTCTGTCAAAACTACTTAGATGATTCCTGTATTTATAACAACAATTCTTCAACTACCTAGAGCTGTTTGTTGAACTTCATTCAATTTCAGTCTTCATCCTTGCTTCACTCCAAGTGATCCTACCAAAAAGATCTTATCATAAATTACAGCATTTAAAATTTTCCAACTTTAAAGTATTCCATTCTCAAATCTAATGTTTTTATTTTTACTTCTTGATGCCAGGGACTGAAAAGAGGGGCACTCTACCTCTCAGCTATACCCTCAGCCCTTTTTTTGTTTTGTTTTGAAATAGGATCACACTAGGTTGATGAGAGTCTCAGTTGTTAAGGCTGGTCTTAAATTTGTGATCCTCCTATTTTACCCTCCTAAATGCTGGGATTACAGGTGTGTGCCAGCATGCCTGGCTCAATCTCTAATGTCCTACTTTCCCACTAGTACTCAACTCTAAATTTTTTACCCTGCAAGTATCTACAATGTATTGGTCCTGCCACATGTTCCTTCTCCATCATCCCCATCTATAGTTCATCACTACAATCGTTCTCTTGCATATATCCTCAACTCATTGTACTTGCTTCATTGTGCTTCTGGGTCAAAACCCCATCCCTGCATATATTCAAGTACCTGCCTATCATACCTGCATATGCATGGCTGAAATGGCTGGAGGAAAATAGAAATCCATGCTCACTGATCTTAATTTCAATGTATTATTTCTTGTTATGGTTTGAACGTGTCTCCTAAAGGTTTGTGGGCTGAAAACAAGGTAGCAAGTGTGCAATGTTAAGAGGTGGCAGGACCTTTAACAGGTGAAGTCTGAGAGGAAGTCACTGGCTCCACAAGAGATTCCTGTAGTCTGTGTGGGATCCAAGTTAGCTCTAGAGGGAGGGCTACAGCAAAGGGACATCCACCCTTCTGATGCTCCTGTTTTCTTTCTTCCTAGATGGTCTCTGCCTCCTGCTTGTGCTCCTGCCATGCTGCAGCTCTCCATGCAGTGATGCAGCCAAGGAAGCCCTTGCAAGATCCTATGTAATGCTCCACACTTCAGCCTCCAAGGCTCTGAGCAGCTAGATTCCCCACCCTCCTTCCCTCTTTCCTTCCTTCCTCCCCCCTCTTCCCTCCCTCCTTTCTTTCTTTCTTTCTTTCTTTCTTTCTTTCTTTCTTTCTTTCTTTCTCTCTCTCTCTCTTTCTTTCTTTCTTTCTTTCTTTCTTTCTTTCTTTCTTTCTTTCTTTCTTTCTTGTATTGAGGATAAAACCCAGGGGCATTCTACCTCTGAGCTACACCCCAGCCCTATTTTTTTTTTATATTCTTTATTTTGAAACAGGGTCTGAGTTGCAGAGGGACTCACTAAGTAGCTGAGGCTGTCCCAAACCACCATCTTCCTGTCTCTGCCTCCCGAATGCTAGGATTACAAGTGTGTGCCACCATGCCCGGCTTAGATTCCTTTTCTTTATAAAAACCCTTCCTCAGTTATTCTGTTTTAGCAACAGAAAGAATAAAGCCAAGTAGGTCCGTTGTGTTGCCTATAGTCCTTTTAGAACACTGGGTTAACAGGAACTGTCCTTGGCTCACTTGGCTTCCTTAGAGAAAAAGTCTTATCAGGTATGTGGGAGGTGTTTTACCCTTTACCTCTTCCTAGTCAAAAGAGAACGAAACTATAGTTCTGAGCTTCAACAAACTCCCACAACAATGTGATTGTGGCAGAGGTCATAATTTGTGTTTTTGCTTACTTATTTCTACTATTTTGCCCTAAAATCACATTTATTAAAATCAGGAACAAGCGTCGGGCGTGGTGGCGCACGCTTGTAATCCCCGCACTTGGGAGGCGGAGACAGGAGGATGGCGCAGGTTTGAAGCCCCGCTGTACTGGCTTAAGAGACCCTGTTTCCAAATTTAAAAAATATATACATATAATAGGTCTAGGAGTATAGCCTGGAGGTAGCAGGGTTTCCAGGAACCTCAGTACCACCAAAACAAAAACAAAAACAAAAACACCAGGAACGAGCACAATAGAGAGGATAATGTTTTTAGAGATAATATTAAAGACTGCTTTAGGATGTCTATCCGATGCAATAAAAAAGAAAATAATTAGATTGTAGGGAAAGACACTTATTTCTTATCATTGATGATAAAACCTGGATATCTGAAACATCTAAAATGTAAAGAAATAAAAACTAACAATTTAATAAAATAATTCAGTAAGATGTCTGGATATATAATTTTATATCTACATTAAGGGAAAAAGAAGGGTTATCTATACCAAATAAAAATTGGCAAAAAGGCAGTGCAGTATAGACAAAGGTAAGAAATATCAAGAGACATTTTAAAAAGAAATCAAATAGTCAATAGCATACAACACAATGAAATTCACTCACAATCAGAAACCAAAAAATGAAACCAATGGGATATATTACTTATAATGCCAGTAATATAAAAAAGTAATGATATCAACAAGGCCTGTTTAATATGTGAAAAATACACCAATGAAACATTAATAGAGTAAAAGAAAAATCATATGATCATTTTAATTGACTTGGAAAATGAGAAAATGAGTTTAAGGAGATTTGTAGAACAAAGCTAACATATAAGAATTTATTATACCTTTATTTTTGTAAATCAGCCACAGTTATAAAAAATGAAGTAGTAAATAAATGGCACCAAGAAATAAAACATCTGGAATTATCTAATAAAAACTATAAGCCAGGAGTGATGGCGCACACTTGTAATCATAGCATTTGGGAGGGTGAGACAGGAGGATCACACTTCGTGGACAGCCTCAGCTACTACTTAGTGAGGCCCTTTGCAACTCAGTGAGACCCTGTTTCAAAATAAAGAATAAAAAATAGGGCTGGGGGTGTAGCTCAGAGGTAGAATGCCCCTGGGTTCTATCTCCAGTACCAAAAAAACCCTATGTATATAATTAGAAATAAACCTATATATTATAAATAAAGCCCCTTATGGAGAAAGCTTTATTCAATTTTGTGAGAAATAAAAAAGGTTTTAAATTGGTGTACTGTAATCATACATCTTGATGACGTTTTCAGGGTGACAGAGACATTCACAGTGCTCATGAAACCCTCCCCCCAGTGCCACCCCCTCCCTCTCCCTCCCCACATTCCTGTGCTCGGCACAGTGATTGGCTTTGGTAAGTTTGTATGTGTGCATCAGGTCCACTGAGGTGTTTCCCTCTTCAAGTCCTCCTCCCCCTCCCATCTCCCTCAGTTAGGTCCCCTCCTTCCTTCCACTAAGGTTTCTCCTCCTTTGTCTGAAGACCCTCCTGTGTCCCAATTTCTTCCTAGCTGCATATGAGGAAGAACATCTCACTTTTCGCTTTTTGTAACTGAAAAATCTAACTTAGCATAATATTCTCGTTTCATCCATTTCCCTGGAAATAACATAATTTTGTTCTCCTTTATGACTGAGTAGGATTCAATTGTGTATATATCCCACAATTCTGTAATCCATTATCTATTGATGGACATCGCAGCTGATTCCATAGTTTGGCAATTATGAATTGTGCAGCTATAAACATAAATGTGAATGCTTTACTATGGCAGTTTGGTTTTAATTCTTTTGGCTAGATACTCAGGACACACATACACACACACAGACATGACATATATATATATGGATTATAAGAATCTACATTATAAAGATATTGATTCTCCTCAGACTGATACCAATGGTACCTTTCCAGTGACAACCAAACGTGTCTCCAAACACTGCTAAGCCAGGTTCTCAACTAAGGGTTGAGAACTACTGTCACAGAAAATGAGAATCCACAAAACAAAGTTACAGTTTATTTTAAGATTAAAAATTAAGAACCAAACAGAAGGCATAAGAGAACAATATAAATTATAATTAAAAAAAGAATAAGGCAGTTGATAACACTCAGAAAACACTCAGGAATAAAATAATGATGGTTCTAAAACAAAAATCATATAAATAAAGCATAAATCAACTTAAAAATGGACAGTAAACAGGAGAAAAATAATAAAAATAAAAATAAAGCAATAGAAGAAAAGATTCAAGAAAGTGACAGAGATGAAAGACAAAGAAGATGCTGAAACTTCCTAAAGGACACTTAAAGAATAGAACAGAAAACTACAAAAACTGTGAATTAAGAGCAGTTCCCTGAATTTGGTGGGGGTAAAAGGACTAGAAACTACATATTATAAAGACACACCATGACAAGGAAGACTATAAAACTCCAATGAGAAAAAGCCAAAGAACAACTAAGTAAATGAGCCATTCTAGGTAGGAAACCTCAATACTGGTAAGATGTTAGTTCTTTTCAATTTGATCTTTGATTTCAGCATATTACCAATTAATATTTCAGGAAGTTATTTTACAGGCAAAATTATTTCAAGGTACATACGGAGATCCAAAAGACCAAGCACACCATTAAAAGATCCAGCACACAATTAAGGAAGAAAAACACAGCAAGACGGCTGATGACACTTGACTTTGAGATGTACTATAAAGCTACAGTAGTCAAGACAGTGTAGTACTGGCAAAAAGATCAATGGAACAGAACAGAGAGCCCACTATTACTTCCATACAAATATAGCCAGCTGATCTTTGACAAACGTAATTTATTAGAGAAAGTCTTTTCAACAAATGATACTGAACAAGAAGACATCCATGTGAGAAAAAAATATAATCTAGGCATGGCTTTTATATTTTTTATTTTATTTTATATGGTACTAGAGATCGAACCCAGGAGCATTCTAGATCTGAACTATGCTCCAGCCCTATTTTATTTTTTTATTTGGAAAAAGGGTCTCAGTAATTTGCTGAGGGCCTCCACTAAGTTGCTGAGGCTAGCAATGCACTCCAAGTACTGGGATTACAGGTATGTAACACCACGCCTGGCATGCCTTTATACTCTTTATAAAAAATCAACTCAAAATGGATCACACCAGAATGGCAAATATCACAAGTAAAAAAAAAAAAAAAAACAATTGCTGGTGAGGATGTAGAGAAAAGGGAACTCTTATACACTGTGGGAATGTAAATTAGTATAGCCATTATGGAAATCAGTAACAATGTTCCTCAAAACAGTAAACACAGAACTACCATATAATCCAGCCATATCACTCACTGATATGAAAGAACTAATGTAGCCAGGTGTGGTGGCCCATTTTTGTAATTCTAGTACTTGGGAAGCTAAGACAGGAGGATCACAGGTTTACAGCCAGCCTTAATCTCAGCCTCAGCCAGCCTAGAAATAGTGGGGCTCTATTTCAAAATAAAAAAAATAGGGATAGAGGTGTAGCTCAGAGGTAGAATGCTCCTAGGTTCAATCCCCAGTGCCATAAATAAATACATACATAATACATACGTACAGCAGCAAACTAATGCAAGCATATTTTAGTGATACATGTATACTCGTGTTTATCACAGCACAATTCACAATAGCCAAACTATGGGATCAACTTACTGGAAATGTATATTACTTTTATGTTTTCTTTTGATTTTTAACTTCTGGGGATTGAACCCAGGGCTTTGTGCATGCCAGGCAAGCACTCTTACCACTGGGCTACACCCTAACCCATTTGTTGTCTCTTCACTCCCCACTTTGGTTCCACTCGCAATCACTTGCTGTCTCTGTGGTTTTTCCTAACTGTAAGGGCCATATATATATAATTAGTCAAACTGTATTGATAAAGTAATACCTCTTCTTCTGTAGTCTCAGAACATTTCACACATAACCTCTAACAGACGCTGCCACACATATGATTTCTATGATGATAAGAATTGTTACTTCTTTGTCTTAAAATCCCAGTACAAATCATATTCTTCTAAGTAAATGTAGTTGTGAAAAAATAAAAAAAGAGGACAGATAACAAGTTTGACTATTAAAGATAATTATTTACATGCTTCTGCACTACCTCTAAATGTTATATATACTTCTTATTCTTGCACTTTTCATGCAATGCTATCATTTTTGTTTTCATTTTTGAGCTCAAGGATGACCATTTCTTTTGTAAATTACATTACACATAGTACATTACACATAGTAGTGTGCACAACTAATAAGTATTCAATAAAAGCTGGTAAGTTGAATTTTAAAGCCAGAAAATGAGTTATTTATCAGTTCCAATTCTATGCAGATAGATTATAATAAATATGGAGAATGAAAACTTTATTTTTATGTTGCTTAAAGATTACTATATATCAAATTATGTATTTAAACAATAACACTTTTACATGAAAGAAAACAGGTTCTCATTTTTTTTTTTTTTTTTTTGGCGGGTCTGCGGATGGAACCCAGGGACATCGACCTCTGGGCTACACCCCCTGCCCTATTTTTATTTTTGCAACAGCGTCTCACTAACTTGCGGACAGCCTCACTAAGTAGCTGAGGCTATCCGCGAACCGCGATCCTCTGGTTTCAGCCTCCCGAATGCTGGGATTACAAGCGTGTGCCACTGCGCCCAGCTGTTTTTAAAATAATATTTCTAATGAGTATGTAAATATATAAGACTTCCAGACTACAAAACAATCTGAAATTTTGACCATCACTTAAAAAAATGTTGCCGGGTGTGGTGGCGCACGCTTGTAATCCCCACGCTTGGGAGGCAGAGACAGGAGGATCACGCTGGTTCGAAGCCAGCCCCGCTAGCTTAAGAGACCCTGTTTTCAAAAATAAAAAAGTATAAAATAGGTCTGGGAGTGTAGCCTGGAGGTAGAAGGGCTTCCAGGAACCCCAGTACCACCAAAAAAAAAAAAGGTTTAGCCAGGCATGGTGGCCCATACTTGTAATACCAGTACTTGGGAGGCTGAGATAAGAGGATCACAGGTTCGAAGTCAGCACCAGCTACTTAGTGAGGCCCTATTTCAAAATAAAAAGTAAAATCTGATTGGGGGGTATAACTTGGAGGTAGAATGCCTCTGGGTTCCATCCCTGGTACCAACAAAACAAAACTGTTTTATAGCCTGGAGGCAGTGTGTCCTTGAATAAAGCCTGAGGCGTTTTGAAAATGTGCTCAGACTAAGGTCTAATATTAAGTTATTAGAATTTTATCTTTGATTAGTGTTCATCACACAACTGTACAATTTCCTGATATAAATGTGAATAAACTAATTAAAAATCTATATGCTTTGTGCTTTTGCCTTTTTCTAAAAATTGATTATATATTTCTTTATTCAAATAATCATTTTTCTTTAATATTAAAGAAGAAAATGATCAATTTGCCCTTAATAAGGCAATTGTAATCTACTTTTGCCCCTTTAGCCACATGTACGCAGTCTCATTTTACTGTCTAGTTCTCAGCACCTGGCTAATTCCATTACAGAGTATGTCAATAGCCTCACCTCCTATGTTACTTTTTCCATCAGGTTCAGAAACGAGTTTTGCTCTAAGCTTTGGAGAGAGACAAGGAGCAACAAAGAAAAAAAGCACAAAGAGTGACACATGCTCCCAAAAGAGAAGAACCACACGCAACTTCCTTACCAGGTGAACAAGCTGCTTAATTTGAAAATGACTGTTTTATACATGGAGACTCTTCTTTATGCATAGTTGTAATAATAAATCCCACAAGACTCACATATCATGAATGTTTTTCTCCTCTCCCTCCCCAGTCCTAGAATATCTACTATAGTAGGTATTATACAGTTTGTCATACCTACTACAGGTATCTTTTAATCGACTTAATTCCTAAATTCACATAAAAACATATACCATTCATTTTAATACACTGTTTTCATATTTTTCTTTTTTGGCGGGTCTGGAGATGGAACCCAGAGGCATTTGACCTCCAAGCTACACCCCCTAGCCTATTTTTTATTCTTTATTTTGAGACAGGGTCTCACTAAGTTGCGGAGGGCCTCATTAAGTAGCTGAGGCTGTCCGCGAACCATGATCCTTTGGCCTCAGCCTCCTGAATGCTGGGATTACAAGCATGTACCACCACGCCCGGCTCCATATTTTTCTTTATGGAAAATATTAATTCTGACTTTTCCAGCTCCCCCATGAATATTTCCTGTTCTTATTTATTTTTATTTCTTTGATTGGGTCTATGTTGCCTAGGCTGGTCTTGAACTTGTGATCCTCCTGCCTCAGCTTCTCGAGCAGCTGTGTGCCATTGTGCACCTGGTTTCCTTTTCCTTCTATTTTTAGATCTCATTCAAGTTATATCAAGCCAACACTCAAAACTACCATTTAGGGGAACTCCCTGGAAAACAAAATAATTTCTCAATTTATTAGTAAATTATAACTAGAAGACAACTTATTTGAAATAATTACTTAAAGTTGGAACATTTAAAAATTCATAATTTAGCCGGGTGTGGTGGTGCACACTTGTAATCCCAGCATTTAGTAGGCTGAGACCAGAGGATCATGGTTCCCAGACAGATTCAGCTACTTAGTGAGGCCCTCTGCAACTCAGTGAAACCTGGTTTCAAAATAAAGAATAAAAAATAGGGCAGGGGGTGTAGCTCGGAGGTCGAATGCCCCTGGGTTCCATCCCCAGACCCGCAAAAAAAAAAAAAAAAAAGTATAATTTAGTTTTAATATTATTTCTAGTATAGAAAATAACTAGTTTTGCTTACCACTTTTAATAGTTGTATTTTCCAATAATTCTGTCTGTAGTTGTAGTTCAGCTTCTCCAAGTATCTTTAGAACTGAATCTGTAGGGCTTTTACCCCAGACTTTTCTCGGAGATCCACTAGGATCTAACTTAATAACTTCTCCCACTGTATTTTCTGTAACAAAAAGATAAAAAGAAATAGTCTGCAATGACATAATAGTGTATCCAAATGAGTGATTCATTAGAAAAAATTATATAAAAAAGATATTGAATATAAAATAAATTCTAGGGTAAATGTGCTTATGGGTTAAAATGCAGAAAAAATATTTTAAAAATATGTCTTGTTTTTATCTTATATGTCATAAGAAAGTAACTAATACTTTAACAATAATAATTTTGGGTAAACTTTTAATAAAGTTTAGTGAAGAAAAAATAGAAAATTATCTATCAAAGCTAGAGTTGTTAGAAGATTTGGTGGTAAAGCATGAAGCATATAGGTGCCTCGCAGTAAAACAGAGCATATAATATATTATGGGGTATAAATTATAGAATTTCAATAGCAATCTTTACAAGTTAATACTGTTTTATGTACAAGTCCCATGCAAGTAAGTATTAGAAAATGGCAGGAAAATTCAGTTTTATATAACCAACATGATTCCAAGAGAAAAATAGTTTTAAAAAGGATGGCTAAACAAAGTAGAGAATCCAGAAATTGCCTCGTATCTTAAAAGTCATTTGATGTTTGACAAAGGTGCTACTGCAATGCAATGGGGGAGAAAGGTCTCTTTAACATGCAAAATAACTGAACATCCATAAGGAAAAAAAGTTTAATCTCTGCAATGCAGGAAACCCAGTGAAGTCAATGGTCTGTGTGAGCTGAAACAGACTGGAAGTCTAAAGAGGCCAAAGTAGCTAGTGTTTGAAGGACAGAATACTAAAACGTTGAAATTACTAAAACGTTGAAATTTTACACAGGAAGAGAACTCAGGAAAATTATAAAAAGCCACTTCAAGTTTTCTGCCGAGTACTGACCAGCACATTAGTACATTATGTGTAAGGAAATTGCTCTAGTATAGAAAGAAAAAAAAAAAAAGACCACCCAAAAGAGTGCAGAGGGAATAATACTTGGAATTTACACAGGGCCAGAAATAGTTCTTGTTTCTAGCAACAAGAAAAGAAATACTTATAATTTGCAAAGCATCAGGCAATTTATTCAGAAAGGCTGTTGACTCAGTAAAGGGGAAAGATTAGCCACAGACTAAACACGGCTCTGTTCCACTTAACAAAGTTTAAAAGCAAGATCTAAAAGAGTCTAGCTATTTACAAGTAACTAAACTACGTCCCAAAACAAAGGTCAAGAATATTTATAGAAATATCAAAGTACACAGAACCCTCACATAGGAGATAATAAAAACATTAACAAGATCAATACTGAAATTATCTAAGGGAAGACAAAGAAACAAACATGGAAAACAATGGCCCTAAATTTTTTACATTTTATGAAAACTACAAACTCATAAATCCAAGAAGCCCAACAAATCCCAAGCAAAAGAAACATGATGAAAATGATACCAAGGCAGGTAACTGTCAATTCACTCAAGCCAAGGTTATATGGGAAAGTCTGAAACACAGACAGAGAAAAGAGATACATTACATGTAGAGGAATAAAACTAATAATAACAGAAGACTTCCATTGACAAGTAATGCAGCTGGGCAACATCATCAAAGTACTGAGAGAAAAAAGTCAACTTAGAATTCCGTATCTCATAAAAATATGTGCAAATGGAAGATGAAATAAAACTTCAGAGACAAAAAAGCTGAAATAATTTACCACCTAGAGGATTTCACTACAAGAACTGTTAAGGGAGTCTTACAGGCCAAAGAAAATGATGTCAGATAGAAATTGCTCCACTTAAAGTGCTGGAAATGTTAAGTACATGGTAGATATAAAAAGACCTTTATCTTATTATTTAAATCTTTTTAAAAGATAAATGACTATGAAAAATATGGGATTTATAGCATGAGAAAAACAATAGCACAAAAGCTGGAAGGGAATAAAAGCCGGGCGTGGTGGTGCATGCTTGTAATCACAGTACTTAAAAGGCTGAGACAGGAAGATGGCAGGTTCACAGACATCCTTGGTTACTTTGGTGAGGTGCTCTGAAACTTAGTGAGACCTTGTTTCAAATAAAGAATAAAAAATAAGGCTGGGGGTGTAGCTCAGAGGAAGAATGCCCCTAGGTTCCATTCTAAGTACCTCCTCCATAAAAAAATCTATATCTATATCTATATCTAGATATAGATAGTTTTGGGTACTGGGGATGGAACCCAGGGGCATTCTACCTCCAAGCTATACCACCAACCTAATTTTTTATTCAGTAGCTAAGGCTAGCTGTGAACCCAGATCCTCTGGTCTCAGCCTCCCAAGTACTGGGATTACAAGTGTGCACCACCACGCCTGACTAAGATATATAGCTAAAATATATATTATTAATCAAATGCTGAAATAGGAAAACTAATAAACCAGAGATAAAATGAAATAAAAAAATACTCAACGAATAAAAAAATGCAAAATAGGTAAAATGGAAGAGGAAATAGATGGGGCAAAGAGAAACAAATACCAAAACAGTATATTTAAATTGGATTGAATGTGAGTTGTAAAAGTATTAATTAAAGATTGTTAAGTGTTGATTTAAAAGCAAACCCAACAATAGTTTGCCTAAAAAAAAACACATTAAATATAAAGCCACCAATAGATTAAGAAGAAAAAGAAAGGATAAAGATTCACCAGTCTGACAGATATACAGGCCTGTAATCCCAGCTACTCCAGAGGCAGAGGCTGGAGGATAGCAAGTTTGAGGCCAGCTTGGGCAACTGAGTGAGACCTGGTCTCAACAACAACAAAAGATAGATGTAGCTTAGTGATACAGTGACCCTGGGTTCAAACCCCAGCATCACAAAATATACAAACAAAAAGATATACCAGGCTAATATTGAACAAAAGAAAGCAGAGTGATTATATCTGTATCAAAGCAAATTTTTTTTTTTAATTTTTTGGTGGTACTGGGAATGGAACCCAGTGGCTTTCTCCTCCAGCCTACACTCCCAGACCTATTTTATATTTTATTTGGAAACAGAGTCTCTTAAGCAAGCGCGGCTGGCTTTGAATCTGCGCATTCCTCCTGTCTCCGCCTCCCAAGCGTGGGGATTACAAGTGTGCGCCACCAAGCCCGGCATTCAAAACACATTTTAAATAAAGATTTTTTTGCAGTACTAGGGATGGAACCTAGAAATAATCTATTAATAATCATTTCACAGATAAAGCTGAAAATTATTATGCCAAAGTGAAAGAAGCTAGAAAAAAAAATAAGCACAGACTTTTAGGATCTATTTATTATTATTATTATTTTTTGGTGGTACTGGGGTTCCTGGAAACCCTTCTACCTACGGGCTACACTCCCAGACCTATTTTTATACTTTTTTATTTGGAAACAGGGTCTCTTAAGACAGCACGGCTGGCTTTGAACCTGCGCGATCCTCCTGTCTCCTCCTCCCAAGCACGGGGATTACAAGCATGTGCCACCACGCCTGGCCCTTAGGATCTATTTAAATGATACTTTAGAATAAGGAAAGTTAATCTGAAGTAGAAAAAAAATCAGAAAACTAGGAATGGAAGCACCATATGACCCAGCTATAGCACTCCTTAATATCTTCCTAAATAAATTAAAGTCAGAATACTATAGTGATAAGGCATATCTATTTTTAGTAGCAAGTTTTCCAATAGCCAAATTATGGAACAATCCAGGTGTTTGTCAATAGATGAATGGATAAAGAAAATGTGGTATATACACCCAATGGAATTCAACTCAGCCATGAAGAAGAACAAAATTATTCTTAAGATTGAATCATTGTCTCTATTCTGCACATTTCACTAGGAAAGAAAGGTATTTATTTTCCTCTAGGAGGAAAAAAAGACTAGAATTCTCTCAATTCCTCTGTTGGTTCCTTCAGATGGCCAGTCTATATGTTTACAATGTATGTTACATCAAAGTAAGACATTAAGGTGTTTATACGTACTTTCTGTTGCAGAGAAGGATGTATCCAGTGTTACCTCATCCAGAGGAATCACAAGTTGACCTCCTACCTCCCACTTCTTGCGATCAGATGCAACTGACTTTTCTTGTTCATGATCTTTGACATCTTCACGAACAACGATCTCACAAGCATCAGACTTTCCTTTCTCATCTTCTTGAGCTTTAAGATTTTCATTTAACCGACGCAGTATTTCTCGTTTACTCTGAAACAGTTATAGTGTTATACACACATACACACAATATGTATGTATGTGTACATAAGTATATATACATATGCATATATATAACATGTACATACACTTGGGGGGGGGGTTAATGGGGATTGAACCTTGAGCCCAAGAGTATTTTACCTCTGAGCTACACTCCAGCACTTTTTTACTTTTTATTTTGAAACAGGAGCTCACTGATTTGTTGAGATTGGCGTCAATACTGTGATACTCCTGTCTCAGTCTCCTAAACACTGGGATTATAGGTATGGGCTACCATGCCTAGCTATATTTTAATATGTCTACTGTTAAGTAAAATAAATGAGAGAAACTTTAGCTATTGTACTTACTGAAACAGCATTACTGGTCTTTGGCACTTCCTCTGAATCTTCGAGGATCTCAGTTAAAGGTATGTCCTTTAAACACAGACAGTAATAGAATAAGAAAAGATGTTATTTTAAAAGTGTATCTTTCAAAATAGATTTTGTTATTTTAGGTTTTTATCAAACTGTTCCTTGTGAAATTTTTAATTCCTGTGAATGTTCAGTATTTTTGTTATCAGCAATGATAAACATTTAAATATTATCAGCTAACAGACTTAATGTATAGTACAAGGGCCAATTCTCAATTACATGTCATATTTTTGAAATACTGTTCAGATAATATTTAATATATCTTCTTCACCTGTGGCATCTAATTTTTGATAATTTAAGGTCAATAATAGAAATAGAAATTACCTATATTTCAAAATAGACTGTTATTTTGAAACTATGTTTATGTTTCATGTATTATTAAACTATAGTATTAAATACAATTGAGAATTAGCTTTGTATCCTAAGAAGGTAACAAGAATGGAGTCACTTGTACTATTAATAATATAAATATTATCTTATGATTAATATAATGAAAGCAATCTAGACCACCTAGAATTTAAAAATATGTGAAAAGGAGAAATTAGTAGTAATAACTTCAGTGAAAACAAAGATATCTAGAAGACTTAGAGTCATTAAGAGCAATTTCCAATGTTTCAAGCAAGTTATGGTCATTAACATATGATGGTAAGAAAAACTAGTTAAAATGAATTATCTGACAGTTTTTAATATTTGAAAAAATGTAAAAGTGTACAATGGTGAGTTTAAAAAGTGACAGATGTAAATGAGACAAGTAACGTTTTACCCAGAAAAGTAGTCAGGAATTAGCAGTCGCTACAACCAGAGAGATGGACAGCTACTTGAGATGGGAAACTGGGTGCTGGGAAGGAAACCACACAGTGATATCTAAATTTGAAGTGAACAATGTAGCACATGCAAGGTCATTAGCAGAAAGAAGAGACAAATCTACATAAGGAGCAATAGTTTCTTATATGAAGTTCTGGACAATGATCAAGAAACAGATTTTTCTACTCAGTCTAATTTTCAAGATAAATACAAGAGTTGTAAAAAATTAGCATACCAATCAAAAGCCACTTTAATATGCAAATTCTTAATGAAACTTAAAAAAAAGAAGAGGTATGGACACTGATTACCAGAAGAGGCAAAGATGAAGTTAGTGTGTTACATGATTCAGTGGACTATTTTTTTCTGTTTGTTGAAGTCAAGATAAGAAACTGAGCCCATTTCTCTTAACCTCAGAACAGTCTTTTTACATTTAAGGTAGATACTGACACATACTTCTAAGTTTAAAATTTTTACTCATCTATGTTTCTTTGTTCTATTAATCTTTATGGCATATATTCAGAATGTGGAAGAAATAATTGATGAGTTAAGTATATTACATTGAATCCTCTACCATTTGCTATGCCACAAAATTCTAAATAAATATAAACATGTTTGGACTTAATTCCTAGAGTTAGTTTGTTTGTTTATTTGTATATTTATTTATTTATTTATTGGTACTGGGGGTGGAACCCAGGGGCTTTTTTTTTTTTTTTTTTTACCTCTGGGCTATACTCCCAGACCTATTTTATACTTTATTTGAACAGGGTCTCACTAAGTTGCTGAGAGCCTCACTAAGTAGCTGAGGCTGGCTTTGAACCTGTACAATACTCCTGTTTCAGCCTCCCAAGCTCTGGGATTACAAGTATGTGCTACCATGCCCAGCTAGAGTTAGTTATTTTAAATACCAAAGGGTTTTTTTTTTTTTTTTTTTTTTTTTCCTGGTGATACTGGGGCTTGAACATAGGGTCATTCTACCTCTAAGCTACATCCCCAGTGCTTATTTTATTTTGAAACAGTCTCTGAGTTTCGGGAAGGCTTAAGTTGCTGAGACTGACTGCAAACCTGGTATCTTCCTATCTCAGGCTCGCAAGTACTGGAATGACAAGCATGTGGCACCACACCTGGCTAAGAGATATTATTTCAAAAACTGGACATTTGTTAATCATGAGGGCTGGGGTACACAAATGTTTGTTGCATTATTTTCAGCATATTTCTATATATATTTTATTTATTCTCTCTATATATTATTAATTTTCTCTTTTTATTTTTCCTTCTTCTTGTCCTGGGAATTAAACTCAGGGCATTCTACTTCTGAGCTATTCCCTCAGCTCTTTTCATTTTTAAATTTTTTTTGTGTGGTACTAGGGATGGAACTCAGGGGTATTCTACCTCTGAACTACACCCCCAGTCCAATTTTTTACTCTTTATTTTGAAACACTGTCTCACTGAGTTGCAAAGGGCCTCACTAAGTAATTGAGGCTGTCCTTGAATGGCAGTCCTCCTGTCTCAGCTCCCAAATGCTGGGATTACAAGCATGCACCACCTTGCCCAGCTTTAATTTTTTAATTTTGAAAGAGGATCTCACTATGTTTCTGAGGCTGGCCTCAAGCCTGATATCCTCTTGTCTCAATCTCCCAAGTACTGGAATTCCAAACAGGTGCCACCAAATCTAGCTCCTTGTTAAATACTCTTTTAAAGCAGAGAAGAGAGACTCATCCTTAGTAACTGTGAAGGATGGGTTCCAAGGCTTCCCCACCCCATGAATACCAAAACCCACAGATGCTCAAGCCCCTTATATAAAATGGTGTAGTACTGGACTACAATCTCCATATAATTTAAATATTAAGCTATTTAATAGGAATATAAATATTGGACTGAAATATTGGGCTACATCCTCCATATGATTTAAACCATCTCTAGACTTATAATGCCTAATATAGTGTAAATATTATGGAAATACTTGTTATACTATGTTGTTTAGGGAAATACAAAAGAAAGAAAAAAGCTTGTATTTGTTCAGTTCAGATTCAGTCAGCATAGTCCTACCATACAGTACATACCAGCAAAAACATCACCTTAAAACCATGTTTTTAGCCAGGCATGGTGGACATATGCCTGTAATACCAGTACTTGGGAGGCTGTAATCCCAGGATTGCCGGTTCAAGCCAGCCTCAGTAATTTAGTGAGACCTTCAGCAACTTAGTGAGACCCTGCTACAAAATAAAAAGAGCAAAAGGTACATTTCAGAGGTATAATAAATACCCCTGGGTTCAATCCCCAGTACCATAAATAAATAAATAAAATATTTTTGATCCATGGTTGGTTGAATCTGTGACTGTGGAGCCTTGGAAATAGAGGGCTGAGTACCTACTTATCTACCATATAATCTTAGATATAGAATTTATGAGCAGAAAGATTCCAATATGCAGAAGAAACCAAAAATATCTTAAGAAGTGATTTTTCTCCTAGAAAAACCAAAAGGGACATTGGGAAGTAATGTAACTTCATTAAATTTAATTTCCTTTTAAATTATCTTTGGACTTTGAAGAGTTTTAAATTTTAGAACACTTACCATACCCACTTCTTTTAAAGCTGAAGTCACAGAAATAACAGATCTCATTTGCTGCTTGGATGGAGAGCCACCTGCTTCAAGGTGTCCCAAAGGTGGGGAAGCATCAGAACTCTTTACTCCTTTAGCCACCAACTATAAAAAAGAATTTAATCAAATACATTGGTGATTTTATATTTGCAAGAAGAAATTAAAAGCTACAAGATCATTCTTTATCCTTTCTATATAAAAGTAATTTTCTCATTCTTCAATTATCGAGCAAAGCACTGTGTTCAGTGCCGGGGAGAGAACAGTGAATAGAGAAAAACCTCTGGTCCCATATGTAAACATAATCATGTGCCACCCTAATTGAGACATTATAAATTAATTGATAATGTAGCAATTAATAAATTGATTAATATAAATTATTTAGTAGTGTAATGCTTATATTTCATTATCACTGCTTCATGAAGTGATCATAAAAAACAAACTGTCAGTATGGTGTGGTGGCTTACACCTATAATTCTGGTACTTGGAAGGCTGAGGCAGGAAGATTGCAGGCTCATGGCTACCCTCAGCAATTAAGAAAAACCCTGTTTCAAAATGAAAAATAAAAGGCTGGCAGTGCTGGGTGTGGTGGCACATGAATCTACTCTCAGTAGTTGGAAGGTTGAGATAGGAGAACAGCAGGTTCTTTGAAGCCAGCATTGACAACTTAGTAAGAACTTGTTTCCAAGTAAAAAGCAAAATAGGGCTGGTGTGTACCTTGGAGGTAGAATGTCCCCTGGGTTCAATCTCCAGAACCCAACAAACAAACAAAATCTAAAACAAAATAAAACAAATATCGCCAGGTGTGGTGGCGCACACTTGTAATCCCAGCATTTAGGAGGCTGAGACTCGGAGGATCACAGTTCACAGACAGCCTTAGCTACTTAGTGAGGCCCTCTGCAACTCAGTGAGACCCGGTTTCAAAATAAAGAATAATAAATAGGGCAGGGCTGTAGCACGGAGGTCGAATGCCCCTGGGTTCCACCCCCAAACCCGCAAAACAAACAAACAAACAAAAAACAAATATCAAACTGTTTTCTAAAATATTCATTTTTAGTTCTCTCATTTTACTTTTAATCCATTACAACATTTGATGGGAAGAATAAATGTGATTTATTAATCACACACCTCAAAAAGAAATGCTTTTGAAATTTTTGCAACTTTTGGTAGAACTTCTTTTAGGATTGAACATCAATCACCCAATATAAGAGCCCTTATTATAAAAATGTCAACATGAATGAGAATGCAAGAAGTGACAGGTGTAGGCAAAATTTGTTTCACTGAAAATATTATGTTATATTCATTTAAGTGTTTGCTTTTATCTTCACTCTTAAACTCTAAACAATATTAAGAATCTGAACATTTAACAAATATGAGGAAGTGGAACTTATGCAAATAGTATCATGGCAGTTAGTCTTCCCTTTACTTTTATTCTTCCTCCAACCAGTAAACAAGACTTTATGAAGTGTATACACTTCAAACAAAATATTTATTGAGCATCTCCTAAAAAAAGTAGTAATATAGTTCTGTTACTTAGACTTCTAGATTTTCTTTTTATAACAATATATATTTCATTTAAAAAAAGATGGAACCATTAGTTTCATAGCTCAAAATTACTGAAAAAGTACACTAATGTTTAAGATCACTTCCACTGATGTTACGTACGTATGAGAGAATACCAAAGTCAACCTCAAAACTCCCTGTATGGAGAAGGGGGGGGGAGCAGGGGAAAGCCCACCAAGTGCCGTGTGCATGTATGTCACCATCACTATGAATTACTTCATGATGTGGGAATGTAAAGCACCAATAAAAATATTAAAGATGTGACTATAAATAACTTCTAAAGTATCTAGAGCTCACACAACCAAGTATTATAACCTTGAAAGATTATGGTGAAATTTTTTAAAACTCTTATAATTGTTTTATTACATCAGAATACATATTCAAATGTTTCATAAATTCTGAAGAAATAAAAACAAGCTCCCATATTGCCCAGAAGAGTAGAATTTTTAGAATATATTGTCATTTTAAAAATTAAGAGTCATTTCTAAAAAAATTGAGCAGACACTTAGAATCATTAGGGAAACTCCTAACAAAAACTGTTCTGAACAACAGCAACATTTTTAAAACCTCAACTGTACTATACAAATTATCTTAAAGAAACTATTTCTGCTACTTCAATACATGAAAATATTACTTCAATACATGAAAATATGTTATTCTAATGAGAAAAGTCATATTACTTGATAAAATTAATTTATAAACAAACTAAAAGATGTATTAAATACCTACTCTTGCCAAACAGAATTCCAGATAATGAATATCCAAAATGAACAAGACTCAATGATTTCTCTTACAGGATGATAAATTAGAAAAAGGAATATATAAATCAATTGGTATGCTACAGAGAAATAAAACTATAGAAATGTGTGTTAAGTGATCTGAGGTAAAAGAAAACAAAACAAAAAACAAAGACAGAACTAAGTGTGTAGAGCCAGGAACAGGGCTAATGAGAGTAGCCTTCACAGAGTAGAAGTTGTTTGAAGGGCCATTCATTGTTCAAGGAGGCCACAAATTACAGTTGAAGTAGGATACTTGTAAACTCAGATCCTCAACCTCTCAAAAGTCCTGTGCTTTTTCATTATTTCTCATCCTTTCTGAACTTCAAAACTTTCTCTTTAAAATGGGGATATAGTACTCATTGTTTCCTTATAAGGATCAACTGAAATAATTTTTGTAAAGCACACAGATGTGGATCTAATAAATAGTAGCAATTATTATTTTACTTTGTATTAAATAGTTTTTTGACTTAAACACCAAAGTTTGGTTCTAGTCTCTGACAAAATGAAAGCAAGTTTTTGATATTTGGAATGCAGAATAGAAAACAAAATCCTCCCATCTGTGCATGATCAATTTTAAATTAAGGCATTGATTGCCTAAGGAGGTTGTGGGGCATAAAAACTGACAAGAAACAAAAACCTCCATGTCAAATACTTTCTATAATGAATTGAAAGAAAACTAAGACTTTTAAAGTACAAAAAAGTATTAATTGAATAATTAAACAAGAGAGATAATACAGATTTAACCAATTTCACTAAAGAGTAAATACCAACTTTTCTCAATTTACAATATTTACTCATGTATATAAACATCATCTTAAAAGCCATTTCTAAAATTACTGAGCAGATATGTATAACAGAAATATTAAAAAATGTAAGAAAAAAATCACTCATAAGCTCACCACTGCAACTAATTATACTTCAGTTATGTATGCTTTTATTAAAAATGGTCTCTACCACTAAACTATATTGCCAGCCTTTTCCATATTTTGAAACAGGGTCTCACTAAGTTGCTGAGACTTAAAGGTTTAAAGTCATTCTTAGCAACTTAGTGAGACCCTGTTTCAAAATAAAATATAAGATAAAAATATAACCTTAAAACAAAAAAGACCACGCCAGACATGGTGACCACACTTGTAATCCCAGTACTTGGAAGGCTGAGACAGGAGGGTCGTGGTTCAAGGACAGCCTCAGCTACTTACTTAGTGAGGCCTTCTGCAATTTGGTGAGACCTTGTTTCAAATAAAGAATAGAAAATAGGGCTGGGGGTATAACTCAGAGGTAGAATGCCCCTGAGTTCCATCCCTAGTACCACAAAACAGAAGAAATAAATTTTTAAATAAAATTGATCACACAGCTAAATTTATATTTACCCCTCTCTTAGCAGTATTTCATAATTCCATCAATTTTTATTTTAGTTTCTGTACTTTTATGGGTGGATTGTATCTCACATCATAATGTAGTTCATAATTTACATGCACACTGCACTTGGTGGGTTTTCCCCCAGTTCCCCCACTCCCTTTCCTCATACAAGATACTGAACTCGTGCGTCATCCTTGCACAAGGGCCATGCTAGTCTTCTCTGTATCGTTACGGTTTTAGTATATGTTCTGCCAAAGTGAGCATTCAATTATAGCTTTAAATATAACGCTTGCAACAGGAATAAATTATTGACCTGAGCCGGGTGTAGTGGCGCACGCTTGTAATCCCCGCGCTTGGGAGGCAGAGACAGGAGGATCGCGCAGGTTCAAAGTCAGCCGCGCTGGCTTAAGAGACCGTTTCCAAATAAAAATATGAAAAATAGGTCTGGGAGTGTAGCCTAGAGGTAGAAGGGCTTCCAGGAACCTCAGAACCAAAAAAAAAAAAAAAAAAAAAAAAAAAAAAAAAATTGACCTGAAAGTTTCCTGGGTCAGGTTTTTAACAACAACAACAACAACAACATAAACAAGAACAACACTTTAGGAGCTTTACTTCTCCTAGCCATTTTCTCCTAACATTCATAAATTTAAACATTCATAAATTTCTACATTGCTTATATCTTTACAAAGGTTTTTAATTATCACTATAAAACTGTTTCCATTTAATGTGTCAATTTTACTATGTGCTCAAAGGTTAACCAGCACTGCCACCAAATGACAAAACTCAAAATTTCACCAAAATGTGAGGCCAGGTTTATAATAAACAAAACGATCAGTTTATCTTTTTTTTTTTTTTTTTTTTTTTTTTTTGCAGTACTTGGGATGGAACCCAGGGGCATTCTACCTCTGAGCTACACCTCCAGCCCTAGTTTACCTACTGTTAAGGAACAGAACAATAAATACTATTTTATCTCTATATGCTGACTTACTACTAAGGATTTAATATATGTTATAAAAGTATTACAATGGCCTGGTGTCATATTTTGAATATAGAGTAATTTCACACTTGGTTTTATACAGCCTAAAAAATATATCAGCCAGGCATGGTGGCACACGCTTGTAATCCCCGTGCTTGGGAGGTGGAGACAGGAGGATCGTGCAGGTTCGTAGTCAGCCTTGCTGGCTTAAGAGACCCTGTTTCCAAATAAAAATAATATAAAATAGGTCTGGGAGTGTAGCCCGGAGGTAGGGCTTCCAGGAAACCCAGTACCACCAAAGGGGGGGGAGATATATATATATATATGTACACACACACACACACACACACACACACACACACACACACACACACATATATCAAAGCAGCTGGGTGTGGTGGCGCATGCTTGTAATCCCCATGCTCAGGAGGCTGAGACATGAGGATCACGCAGGTTCAAAGCCAGCCTCAGCTACTTAGTGAGGTTCTCAGCAATTTAGTGAGACCCTGTTTCCAAATAAAATATAAACTAGGTCTGGGAGTGTAGTCTGGAGGTAGAAAGTCTCTGGATTCTACCCCCAGTACCACACACACACACACACACACACAAAATATATCAAAGCCAAATTTTGTCAAATTTGTATTTAATGTCCCAATTCCTCTCTTTGAAGAATCAGTACAGGTTAAGCATTCCTAATATGAAAATCCAAAATGCTCCAAATTTTAAAACCAATTGAGAGCTGCCATGACACCACAAGTGAAAAATTCCACACCTGATCGAATGTGATGGGTTCCAGTAAAAAATGCAAGCCAGGTATGATGGCACAAGCTTGTAATCCCAGGATTTGGGCAGCTGAGACAGTAGGATTTGGGTTCATAGCCAGCCTCAGCTACTTAGTGAGGTCCTTTGCAAATCAATGAGTTTCAAAATAAAGAATAAAAAATAGGGCAAGGGGTGTAGCTCAGAGGTAGAATGCTCCTGGGTTCCATTCCCAGCACTGAAAAAAAAAATGCAACATCATTTAAAATATTGTATAAAATCACCATCATGGATGTGCATTAAAATCTGAATGAAACATAAATTTTGTGTTTAGGCTTGGATCCCATTCCAAGATCTCTCATTATATACAAGCAGGTATCACAAATCCCCCCAAATCTGAAATCTGCATTATTTCTGGTGCCAAGAATTTCAGATAAAGGATATTCAACTTGTAGTATAAAAGTGTTTGTATGTGAAACAATCTTCTAGAACTAGCATTGCTATAATGCTTTTATAAGAACATTTAAGAATAAGAACTCAAAGTTAGAAGTGGGAAGTGTATCCACCCTAAAGGAAGCCTTATAGATCTCTGTGGAAAATTTGAAAAATAGGAGAAAAAGAACTATATGTGAAACATACAAGGGAGAGTTAAATGCAATTTAAAAGAAACCCATCATATTGAAAATATTATCTCTGGTCTACCCAAAATATAGTGTCTATCATTCTACTTTTTACTGATTTTTTTTTTTTTTTTTTTTTTTTTGCGGGTCTGGGGGATGGAACCCAGGGGCATTCGACCTCTGAGCTACATGCTCTGTCCTATTTTTTATTCTTTATTTTGAAACAGGGTCTTACTAAGTCACGGAGTGCCTTACTAAGTAGCTGAGGTTGTCTGTGAACCGAGATCCTCTGGTCTGAGCCTCCCAAAGGCTGGGATTAAAAGCATGCGCCACCACGCCTGGCCTGAATTTTAATTTTGGTATCGTTGCTTGCTTGCATGTTCATTTATTTATCTGCAGTATGGTGACTGAACACAGGTCCTCGCTCAGCCAAGTCTTGTGTTCTACTGCTTCACTGTTACCCTTTTAAATGGCAGTCATTAAGAAGTCAAAAAACAATAAATGTTGGTGAGGATGCGGGGAAATAGCAACTCTTCTACATTGTTGGTGGGATTACAAATTAGTTCAAATGTTATGGAGATCAGTGTGGCAATTCCTCAGAAAACTGGGAATGAATCCACCATATGACTGGGCTACACCACTCCTGAGTATCTTTCTAAAGGGGCCCAAATCAAAGAACTACAGAAATACATGCATATCCATGTTCATAGCAGCACAATTCACAATAGCCAAATTATGGCACCTACCTAGGTGTCCATCAACAGATGAATGGATTACAAAGTTATGAGAAATAGACACAACAGGATTTTACTCAGCAATAAAGAACAAATTATGTCATTTGCAAGAAAATAGAAGGACCTGGATAACATTATATTAAGTGAGATTAGCCAGTCACACAAAGGGCCACATGTTTTCTCTAAAATGTGCAAGCTAGGGAGTAACTGGGATACCAGAGGAACTCCAGATAATGGAGGAGAAACCTCAGTGGAGCCAGGGAGGTGGTCTAAGGGGGGGGGGGACTGAGGTCATAATAGAATTACTACCATCAGCTATGTGTACTTATGTGAAAATACCAATGTTGATCTCAGAACTCTGTATTGGGAAGGGAGAAGATGGGGAGGCAGTGGGGGAGGCACCAAGTGCTGTGTACATGTATGTAACTGTCAACATGATTCACATTATGATGTGAGAATATAATGCACCAATAAAAGCACATTAAAAAAACTGAAATCTATCTTCCTTATGAACATGCATAATGGCTAAGAAAGGCACTCAGCAAATGAACATACACAATGGCTAAGAAAGGCAACACTATATAATTTTGAAAAAAGAAAAAACAGACCTTTCATCATACATTATTCTCTATATTTAATCCCTTTTGGCACTATAATTTTCATCATTAAATGTGTTGAAAAGAAAATTATATAAAATTTGGTTTATAGTACCAAAGAACCTGAATAATTAAGATAGCAATTTTTACCCTTTGTTAGCTCAAATATACTTTTGAGAATTCAAGATACAAGGTTTTATTAAAGAAAATGTACCAACATACATATAACCAAACTTTTAATTAATATTTTAAAGAGTTTAATAATGCTAACTCCAATTCTGAATACCAGGTTCGCAACTCCTGAGTTAAGAGTAAAGGTCAATAAGTAAATGTAGACATATGAAGTCCCCCATACAAAATCTAGATAACGCTCTATTAGACTTTCTTTTTAAATAATTTCTTGGTGAAATAACTAATCTATTTGTTGTACATTAGCTGGACTTAAGTACTTACATCATAAAGACTTTTTTTTTCTAGGCAATTTAGATAGAGCAACACTCGAGATCAAGCCCTTCATCTAAGACATGAGGAAATTAAGGCCCATAAACATTGAGCCAGTCCAAAACAGGCTAACTAATTAGTAGAGCTAAGACTAGAAATCAGGTTTTTTGATTTTCAGCCTCATTTTCCTCATTTCCACCACATTTGTTTATTCACTAAGTAAATGTTTACTGAACATTTCTCTGTGCACACCTCTGAAAAATGATGAGCCACACAATTCCCAATAAATTTGCTTTACTGTTCACTGGGACCATGCTGAACATTTTACATGACGGACTCCTTAAGACCATTCAGTTGAATGCAACAGAAACTAACTCTTGAGGAAAAGAAGAGAGGAGGGATGGGAGTAAAAAAAAAAAGAAATGAAAGGAGACGGGTGATATACACAAGATGGCTGACTAGAGGTGCCTAAAGCTTGTCTTTCCCATAAAAAAGAAAGCCAAAACAACAAACTGTATGTTGACCACAATGACTAAAGAAGAGTGCCAGAAGACAGTAAGAGAATGGCAGGACCCTTGGAGCACAGAAACACAGGCTGGCCACATAGAAAAGGAAGAACACACCTTGCCTCTCCTCCCCATACCCTGACAGGATCAGCCTAGAACAAGAGAGGACTTCTCCCTGCAGCGATGAATTGAGCCGGAGGCCCCTGACCACCCTATTACCTCTGTGGACACCCGCAGTCTTCTCTACTGCAGTTCTGAAGTGCTCACAGATCCTGAGCCCAGCTTAGGAAGCCTTCTGGAGTGCCCACAGCTGTTTTACACCAGATAAGGAGCCTATGTGGTGTGCTGTCAGCTGCGGCCCAGATCCTGCTCTGCTGGGCCATCTTGAAACTGTGGCCACTATTTGGGTTTGACCTGCTTCAAGCACCAGTAGTTATGACATCCCTTCATCCCTGAGGCTCTGCTATAATAGCACCACTCCCCAGCCACCTGCTCTGATTCCTTAACTCTAGGAAGAACCTGCCTCAGAGGTGCTCCATCTCCTCCATCCCAACTACTGCTGTGTCTTGTTCTCTAACTGCTCAGAGCCTCAGCCCAGAGGAGCAGATATGCTCACCTACATCCCTGGCCCAAACAAAAAGCTGTCCTTCCTGTCTCTTGAGCTGACCCAATGCCTTATTCCCTGCAGTCAGGGTCTCTTGCCTAGCTGGGGGCTGTGCTCTAGGTGCCCCATGACATGTCACTGAACACTCAGGGAAAGGAGCCTGGGCTGAGCTGTGTCACAGCACCCTCTGGGTTGAACGAATGCAATGTCTTGCCTTCCTGTATCTGGACTAGCTCCTCAGAATCTGAGCAGCTGTGGCCCTCTACCTCCCTGGGGGGTGAAGTCACTGTTGTACTACTTCTTCCCCCCTGGGGTCAAGCCACAGCTGTGCTCTGCCATTCCTGGGGCTTTCTTGCTGCTGCACTCCAGCCTCATAGAGCCAAATCACTGCTGTGTCTTATCACCCTAGAGTAACCACTATGAAGTGCCTCCTTGCCTGGTGCCCAAATTGCTACTATGTCCTGTTAGTACTAGAACTCAAACTGCAGTTGTGCCCTGCTCCTCAGGGACTGAGTTTCTGGAACACACCCTCTTCCTCAGACCCCTGCCAGTGCTACTTCTACAACAACCCTGCTCCTTGGGCCCAAACTACTAGAAAGTTCCTCATGTAGATAAAAGATGAAAAAAGGAACAAATGATCTACAAGACAATGAGAAAAAATTAAAAGTGATAAAACTAGCTTCTTAGCTGTTAATAATAATCCCATATGTTAATGGATTAAACTGTTTATTCAAAAGACAAAAAGGCCAGGCATGGTGGCACACACCTGTAAACCTAGCATTTGGGAGGCTGAGATAGGCGGGTTGGAGGTTCTCGGCCAGCCTCAGCTACTTAGTGAGGCCCTACACAAGTTATTGAGACCGGTTCAAAATAAAGGATAAAAAATAGGGCTGGGGATGTAGCACCAAATGGTCATTTGAAGAAACTGAACTATGCTACTGTGTAGTTGTCCAGTAAAAATGATATATAATAAAGAACTCAGAGCTGAGTCACTGTTTGACATAATTTGGAAAATGCATGTGTTTGTTGAATATCAACCCTAACAGTGCTTCCAGAGGTACTCCCCTCCCCAGCATCACTACAATCACCACCTGTATAACTTCTGTTCTGTTGCTTAGGGAAAGTTATTTTAATGCTAAAAAAGATCATCAGAGGAGAGGCTTTGAAACAGGGGCCTTCAGTAAAATTGGACTCCTGATTCTATATGATATACTTGAATCCTTGGATGTTAAATAAATATATCATGTAGAGATCCCTAGAACTACCTTAAGACCAGTAACACTTGAGGGAGGGAGCATGGTTCTAAATGTATCTCAAGATATGTTTCTGGATGAGAGTGATGGCAAGACTAAAAATAAGTCTATTCTGAGTAGCCAGAAAGTGGGAGGTCATCCATCCTAGGAGAAGCCTCATAAGCATATGTAGGAAATCTGAAAAGTAGTATAAAGTATAAATAGAAATAAAATGTGCAAGAAAGGGTTAAATGCAATAAAGAAGGAACTGTCCAAAATATAGTTGCTGACCTAAAGAAGAAACAGACTTCCAAATATATGTTGGCCGGAACTGATATTAAGAAATATGTAGCTGGTGTGGTGGCACATGCTTGTAATCTACTTGGGACGTTGAGATAGGAGGATTGCAGGTTTGCAGTCAACCTCAGGTACTCAGTGAGGCCCTCTAACCCCAGTACTGAAAAAAAAAAAAAAAAGCAAATGTAGTCCCATGCTATCATAACTTAAATGAGAAGTAAAGTTTTTATTTTTATTTTTTGTGGTACCAGGGGTGGAACCCAGGAGAATTGTACCTCCAAGCTACACCCTAGCCCTATTTTTTATTCTTTATTTCAAAACAGGATTTTGCTGAGTTGCAAAGGGTCTCACTAAGTAGCTAAGGCTGTTCCCAAACTGCAATCCTCCGGTCTCTGCCTCTTGAAAGCTGGGATTACAAGCGTGCTCCACCATGCCTGGCCTAATAAGTAAGTTTTAAAAAAAGAACCATTTATAGATGAGAAACTACAATACAAGAATGAAGAAGGTAAAAAAAAAGGGCAGTCAACCCAATAGATTACATATGTGCCTACTAAATGAACACATATATGTTTACACTAACTCTTGGATGGTGGTTTTGTTTTTGTTGAGTGAGTAGGAAAATGAGGAAAAAGCTACAAAAAGAAAGTCTGTTTGGAGAATTGCTCTTTAGAAAACCATTATACAAGATGTACTTAAAACCACATTTAAGTGTGTGGGCCACATTTGAGCCTACCAAGAGCAGATTTTCAGAAATAAGCAATGACAAAGCTCATGCTTTGGGTTCTCTGAAGTGTATTAACTTGAGCTATTGGAAGCAAAACATTCTGAGTCAGTCAAGTACATCCTACAAGACTGGAGTAAGAGAAACAGCTCCTTGATATTTGCGCTATCCCACTTGTCAATAACAGAATGAATTAAGACACATATATTCATTCTACCCTGCAGAAACACATAACACAGTAAGGCAAGTGAACTATAAAAGTTGTAAAACATAGCCTGTGTGGGTGGGAGTAGACAGAGAGTAGCTGAACCAGTCTCCAAGACTAGGTATCATATAGTCAATGCTATGCAGACTACAATTAAATACTTTGATACCCCATGTCATTTTGCACAAGAGCTGACATTTTAAAAATAGGGCTGAATTGTACTGAGCATAAAACTCATCATATTTTGAATAGATAAATAATTTCAAACCACCTTCATGGGCTATGTAGAATGTTAAAATGGATTATCAAAGACTAAACTAAAGACCATGAGGGTGCACTGGTCCTTAAAGCTTGCAGTGGTGGTAACGTAGCTGAATGACAGCAGGAGGCTAATGTTATCATTAGAACACAAGAGTAATAGCAGGAGGCTAATAATAAGGAAAGCTAACTCAAAAAACAACATAACAGGGAGTTTTATACTGACTCATTCTGATACAGTCCTTGCCCACTATGCAAATCACCATGAGCTAGAATGGTTCTGCTTCTTATGCTGAAGATATAACTCGAGGAGAACTAAAGCAGATTATTCCTAACTGCTGTATGTATATGTCACCAGAAGTAAGTTTACAACTGTTTTACAAATCAGGTGAGGTTTGAAAGGGATTCAAGTAAGACAAGAAATCATCAGCTTTATAAAGAAAAATTATTTCTATTTCTGACAAATTTGATTGCTAAAATTTTCTTTTAGGGAAAAAGTGATTTGTTACCTTAGTTTCATACAAATGCCCTACTCTTTGTCTAAAAAAAAAAAAGGAGAAGTGAGAAACACTGATTAAAAACATGGTTCATCCAGGTGAAAAGGAGATCCTATAGAGGAGCAAACAAGGCAACCTAGCTGAGAGGATGGGGGGGGGACTCTCTAAAGCACAGGCTGTACTTAAACAAACATATCGATGTCAATCACTAAGGCAAGCCTGGAGGAAGGGAAGGGAAGGGAATGGGATGGGGAGGGGGTAGGATTTAATGGGTGATGTGTGCATGTATACCCTCACAAGCTTTTTATCCCATTAAGATGTATGAAGTCAATGCACCAAAAAAAAGTTGTAATTATGATGAATTAAAAAAAAAAAAACATGGTTCAAACAGCAGAGTAATCTAAAGCCAGGCAAAAGTTTGATCAGTAGGTCAAAAACAATTACTCATGGGAAAAATGGAGAACTTTTCTAAACTATTTTTATTAATTTATGTCATATCTATTACTTTTAGTTTTATTTCATTTTTTCTCTAATGTGTATGTGTTTATAAGAAAATTTGAAACTATACAATATAAAAACTACTCCCTTTAGCTGACACATTCTGGGCTTAGTAACACTGATGATTAATAAGAAACAAGATTTTTTTTTTTTGGTGGTACTGGGGTTCCTGGAAGCCCTTCTTCCTCTGGGCTACACTCCCAGACCTATTTTATATTTTTGAAACAGGGTCTCTTATGCCAGCACGGCTGGCTTCGAACCTGCGCAATCCTCCTGTCTCCGCCTCCCAAGCGCGGGGATTACAAGCGTGCGCCACCACGCCCGGCTAAGAAACACGATTTTAAAGGGTTTATCCATTACTACTCTGACAGCTTAACAAGCAGAGTATCTAGATAAATATATTAACTAATAAGCAGCACAATACTTCAGGTCTTTGGTTCATATACAAATAAAGGAAGGCTATTCATGCTTGTAAAAAATTTGGAAACATCAAGATTTTAACATTTAAATATTTTTAGTAAATAATAAGAAAGTTCATGAAGAAAATGATCCAGTATTTTGACTAGTTACATCGTGTTTATAAAGTACTTTTATGGGAGCATTGTAATTATATATCATAGTGAGATTCAAATTGACAGAAACAGAAGTACACATATCCCTTTTGCACTCTATCCTGCACCTCTCCTCTCTCCCCATACATATTTGTGCGATTGGTGATGAAACCGTCGTACGTAGACATAACATTATTTGAACTGTTTCCTTCCTCAATCCTCCGTTTTCCCCTCTCAACCTCTCTCCCCCAATCTTCTTCCACTGTCCTACTGGTCTCTCTCCTCATTTATTTAAAGTCCTTTTTGTTTTCTATTTTCTCTCTAGCTTCCAAGTAAGAGAGAAAACATATAACCCTAGACATTCTGAGGCTGGCTGACTCACTTAGCATAATATTCTCCAGTTCCATCCATTCTGTGGAAACTGGTATCATTTTGTTCTTTAAGGCTGAGTAAAATTCCATGGTGGGTGTACACCACATTTTCCTTATTCATCTGTTGACACAGACCTACGTTGGTTCCATAATTTGGCTATTGTGACTTGTGCTGACATAAACATGGATATACATGTATCGCTATAGTATTCTGACTTAAATTCTTTTAGAAAAATAACAAAAAGTTGTGATTCGGTTCCTACTTTTTTTTAGAAACCTCCATACTGATCTCCATAATGGTTGCACTGTTTCATTATTCAAGTTTTGTTCATGCTAAGTCTAAAGTTCAGGAAAAAAAAGGGAGAAGAGGATGAAATGTAGTTCTCCACTCTTAGATTTTTGAAACTAAAGAAAAAAAACATAACTAGCAGAAAGTAGAGAACTCAGAATAGTTATCATCTAAAATTATTTTGAAGAGAAAAAAGGGAATTTATTGAAAATCTCTTAGTCTTATTTCTGACTTTAAAAGTTCTGACTCATTCACTCTCTTGTAGCTAATTAATTCTTTCTCTTTGGGGACCTGATAAGAATTTCCCTAGCTATTATATCAATGCGTAGATCAAGAAGAAATATAATCATTAACAGGTATACTCTAGTCACTTGGTAAAATTACAAAATATGTTTTGATAAAAAATTATCAGCCGGGCATGGTGGTACATGCTTGGAATCCCAGCATTTGGGAGGCTGAGACTGGAGGATTGCAGTTCGCAGCTAGCCTCAGCTACTTAGTGAGGCCCTCCACAACTTAGTAAGACCCTGTTTCAAAATAAAGAATAAATATAGGGCAGAGGATGTAGCTCGGGAATTGAATGCCCCTGGGTTCCATCTCCAGACCCCCCCCCTACAAAAACAACAACAAATAAATAAATAAATAAATAAAATGTTCAAAAAGAAAGTCGGGTGTGGTGGTGCACGCTTGTCCCAGTACTTGGGAGGCTGAGACAGGATGATAGCACAGGTTAGTGAGGTTCTCAGCAACCTAGTGAGACCCTGATTCCAAATAAAATATAAAATAGGTCTGGGGGTGTATCCTGGAGGTAGAAAGCCCCTGAGTTCCATCCCCAGTACTACACACACAAAAAATAAACAAATAAATAAAGAGATGTCAAACTATTATTCCTCACTATTTTACCTCATATAATGCTATAACCATTTTCATTAAAGATAATAATAGAATTATTATTTCTATTATTATTGTATTAGGATTTCTGGACTGTGTAATAAGAAGCAAAATAGTACTAAAAGTCACAACTTATAAAAAGTAGGAAATATTGCAAAATTTGACACTGGGCAGACTCAGGCTCAAATCTTTGTTCTGTCCTTCCTGGAAATGGGGCTGCATAAAGCTCTTTTATTCTTTCTTTATCTGCTGTTTTTTTTCCCCCCCAGGTCTGGGGATGGAACCCAGGGGCATTTGACCTCCGAGCTACACCCCCTGCCCTATTTTTTTTTTTTTTTTTTTGCGGGTCTGGGGATGGAACTCAGGGGCATTCAACCTCCGAACTACAGCCCCTGACCTATTTTTTATTCTTTATTTTGAAACCGGGTCTCACTGAATTGCAGAGGGCCTCACTAAGTTAAGCTGAGGCTGTCCGTGAACCGTGATCATCCAGTCTCAGCCTCCCGAATGCTGGGATTACAAGCATGCGCCACCACGCCCGGCTCTTTATCTGCTTTGTAAAGGTTGTAAGTATTAAACAAAGCAACACATATACAGTGGTTATAATGTACCTAGCATACTATACATATTAAACTAGAGGGATTATGATGTATATAATAATTATTTGCCAATGACATAGCTGCATGTCAAAACCCAGAAAATTAAAAATTGGTGGAACAAGAAAACTCATGGAATAAGAGATAAGCAAAAACCTATAATTTCTCCAAATATTAGGAACATTTTATTAATAATAAAAACCTATTAGGCATGATGGCACATGTCTATAACCCAGTACTTAGACAGGAGGGAGGATCAAACATTCAAGGCCAGCCTCAGCAACTTAGCAAGGCCCTGTTTCCAAATAAAAAATAAAATAGGGTTAGGGGTACCGTTCAGAGGTAGAAGAATGCCCCTAGGTTTTAATCCCAGCAACACACATACACACACACAAAAGAAAAAGAAAGAAAGAAGGAAGAAAGGAAAGACAAAAAAAAAAAAAAACTCTTAAAAACAGACATAGAAGCCAGGTATAGTGGCACATGCCTGTAATCCTAGTACTCGGGAGGCTGCAAGAGGAGAATTGCAGGTTTGTGGCCAATCTCAGCACTTAGCGAGTCCTTTTTTCAAAATGATAACTAAGCTGGGTGTGGTGGTACATGCTTATAATCCCAGTAATAGGAAGGCTGCAACAGGAGGATAACAAGTTCAAGGACAGCCTCAGCAACGTAGTGAGACCCTGTTTCAAAATAAAGAATAGAGTAGGGCTAGGGGTGTAGCTCAGAAGTTGAATGCCCCTGGGTTCAATCCCCAGTACAAACAAACAAATAAACAAACAAACAGATGGGATGTAGTTCAGAGGCAGAATGTCGCTGGGTTCAACTCTAGTAATAACAATAACACCATCACCACCAACAAAAAAATCAGAAATAAAATTATTAACTATTTAGAAATAACGTTCAGAAATAGAACAGATATGTGCTAAAATTATAAAAATTATATTAAGAGATATAAAAGAAACAATGAATAAATGTATAAACAATGTGTTCTAGGATAAAACTATTATAAATATACAATTCTTAAATTTATCTGTAAGTTAAATATAGTATCAATAAGCATTTTAACAGGATTTTAAAAACAGGAATCAAAATTGCCCTAAGATTTATCTGGAAAGAAAAAGCATGTGATCAAGTAAAACAAATATCAAAAGGACAGTACAGGCAAAATGATTGAAGAATTTTGTGAGAAACTAAAACGTACTCTAAATCTATAATACAATGAAGTACTGGTGAAACGAGCAGAGGAGAAAGCCCAGAAAAAAATGCAGCTTGATGCCCATATGCTGTAGATCCACTCTCAAGTATACATGAGAGCTTAATAAATCTTATTATAAATCAGTGGCAGAAGGGAGATGTAGTCATTACATGATGCTGGGACTTGATTGGCGACTTGGTAGTATGTAAACATAAAATTAAAAAACAGTTTTCACCTCAAGTCAAACCCT
This sequence comes from Muscardinus avellanarius, assembly GCF_963383645.1. Taxonomy (NCBI): domain Eukaryota; kingdom Metazoa; phylum Chordata; class Mammalia; order Rodentia; family Gliridae; genus Muscardinus; species Muscardinus avellanarius. The sequence continues at coordinate 22,339,203 of NC_137800.1, forward strand.
AAAATAGCATCCCTATAGATATACGAGAGCTTACGTGCTCTTCCCACATTCGCTTTTCTCTCTCATAGGCTTCCTTTCTCTTTCGTTCTAGCTGTTCTTTTAGTACAGCAGCACGTGCATTTGCCTGAGCCTGCAGACAAAAAAAAATCCACAAAGTAGTTATCAAAAAGGGGGCATCTGGTTCCCCTCTCACCCAGTTCTGTAAAGATAATGACTTATTAGCCAACAAAGACGTGTGTGCGTGCGCGCATACCCATGCACACACGTGGTTACAGAATAAAAACATGTTCACTCTAGATCCCCAGCACCTTGAACCAACTACATATTTCATTTTTCAAGTTAGCATTTTTCCTTTTTAAGATTACTTTGTGTCATAATTTTATGTGTTTATGGCATGATTTCATCTAATTGCTTTTCATAAATCTGATATACAGAGAAAAACTATTTTTCAGAGATCAAGAAGTAAGAAAAGTTAAAGATAGTAAAGTGATCTAGCTATGCAAAACTTAATGTGATTTTTGACGTCAGTTTTCAGTTTTCTCTAAGTTATCATTTCTAGTCTATACCTTAAATGACTCAACTTTTTTGCGCCTCAAGTCAGCCTCCTCACTTCCTTCTTGTCCTTCGGGGTTATCAGCTTCTTTCTACAAAATAAGAAGACAAACACACCACTTAGGGTAGAGCCATCAAGCTCTGGATAAGATGAATGAACTAACATTTAAAAATGGAAAACGGAACATTGTTCAGTGTTATTTTTTCCCCAAAGCTATAATTGTGGGGAACTAAATAAAGAGAAGAATATGCCAGACTTGGTGGCACATATCAGCAATCCCAATACTTGGGAGGCTGAGACAGGAGGAAAAAAGGTTCAAGGCCAGCCTCAGTAACTTATTGAGGCTCTGTTTCAAAATAAAAAATAAAATAGGACTGGAGGTGTAGCTCAGTTAGAATGCCCCTGGGTTCAATTCCCAGTAACTGCCCTCTACCCACACACCCAACACACACACACACACACACACACACACACACACACACACACACACACACACAGAGGTGTAAAATGCACTTTCATCCTTTAATGGACACTAGTTGTATTGTTCTCTCAGATTCCTCTGGAATAAATGGTCTTAACTATTTATATAAATAAGATTTACTTTATCTCTACATATAGTTTTCTGGTTTTTGACTTTCACTCTCCTTATCAGTTTTATTTATTTTTGTTGTTGTTACTAGCACAGCATTTTACATTTTAATCTATTATAATTCATTATTTGAATTAGTAATAATGAATCTATTATAATCTATTATCACACTCAGTGCCTCATGCACGTGAGGCAAGTGCTCTATGCCCCAGTCCTCATGTACTTAAAAAAAAAAAAAAAAAAAAAAAAGATTCGGCGCACACTTGTAATCCCAGTGCTTGGGAGGCTGAGACAGGAGGATCGCACAGGTTCGAAGCCAGCCTCAGCTACTTAGTGAGGCTCTCAGCAATTTAGTGAGACCCTGTTTCTAAATAAAGTATAAAACAGGTCTGGGAGTATAGCCCAGAGGTAGAAAAGCCCTTGGGTTCCACCCCCAGTAACAAAAAAAAGAAAGAAAAAAAAGATTCTTGACTTACCTTTTCACCACGAAGTTTTGCTTTGATCTGCTGGCGCTCATTGAAATTCTGTAGTCTTATTTGCCTCAGTCTTGCTAGATAAACCTACAAAGAGGAAAAAAGACATCCAAATTACACATTTAAAAGAAAAACTGTCAACATTTTTACTGCTAAGGAAACTTTTAATTAAAGGAAAAGTGTTAATCTGTACACAAGAAATAAAAGTTCTGAAATATGGTTAATGGAAATGTAATATTAGCTTTCAAGTATTTAATTTAGAGCAACTTATTTCTGAAAAGAAATACATTATAATCACAAATTTAATTTTATCAAAAGAAAAGAAATTGAACGCAGAAGACAATAGTTATGGTGCAAAATTATGACACGGCATGTCAGTCAAAATATATTAAGGTCCCCAGAGACCTAAAAAAATTTTCAAATAATTGTTAAGAATTTAAACCATGCAAGAAAAGAAGGCAATAAACTGAAAAATGGCTGTGTAATGGAGGTAGCGAGCATGCGGGAAGCATACCTCTTCCTCTTTGTTTCTTGGTTTCCCTCCTCTTGAAGAGCTGGACCTGCCTCCATACATAACTGCCAGGTTTTGCAGGATTCCCTGTTTATCATTTAATGTACTAAGTTTATAAAATGACTAAGGCTACATCACCATCTTACTTAGGAATATCCATGTGCCACTTTATTTTGATAAATACTGACCATTTCTAGCTCATAAACTCTAATACCAAATCCTGGCATTCTTATATCAAACACATTCAGTGAGAAGGTGGCACTTAAACCACAAATATAATTACTCAAAAAAGAAACCAGGTGTTTTTGTGCCTATGTCAGGGAGAGTGTGTGTATGTATGTGAATGCTTGCATGTAAGTGCATATATGGTACTGGGGACTGAACCCAGGGCATTCTACCTTTCTTAAAAATCTGAAACATGGTCTTTCTAAGTCACTGCACACTGGCCTTGAACCTGCAAGTCTCCTGTCTCAGCCTCCCACGCCTTGGCATTACAGGCATGTACTGCCAGGCCCAGCTAGAAACCAAATAAATGTCTACAATTCACATGTTCAAAAAGCAAGTCAATCTCCTGTTTGAGTATTTATAACAACATTCTCTCCTGATCGTCAATATTCTTCGCAGGTTTTTTTTTTCTTGGCTCCTTGCTAAATGTTAATGTTTTCTAGAGGTTCATTCTGGACTTTCTTCTCTTTTCATCCCAATTTCCAAATCTAAATCAACCTCATACTCAGCTATTCTGGAGGCTGAGACAGGAGCATCACTTGAACATAAAAGACTGAGGGCAGATGGGCAACATATCAACACTCTATCTCAAAACAACACATGTATATGTTTGTATCATTTTGAACCTCACCATGATGTATAATTACAATGCACTAATAAAAATATAAAAAACAGCCAGGCATGGTGGCACACACTTGTAATCCCCGTGCTTGGGAGGTTGAGACACAAGAATCGCGCAGGTTTGAAGCCAGCCTCAGCTGGCTTAAGAGACCCTGTTTTCAAATAAAATATAAAATAGTTCTGGGAGTATAGCCCAGAGGCAGAAGGCCCCTGGGTTCCATCCCCAGTAGCACCAAAAAAAAAAAAAAAACAACAACAACAACAAAAACAACAACAACAAAACCAAACCTTATAACCCTTTTGTTTTTTCTTCTTTTTTTTGGTGGTGGTACTAAGGATGGAACCCAGGGGCCTTCTACCGCCAAGCTATATTCCCAGCCCTATTTTTTATTCTTCATTTTGAAACAGGGTCTCACTGATTTTCAAAGGGCCTCACTAAGTAGCTTAGGCTATCTTTGAACAGTGATCCTCCTGCCTCACTGATCTACTGAATGCTGAGATTACAAGCATGTGCTACCATGCCCGGTTAACCTTTTTAATTACAAAATTTATAGACTTTATTAAATTGACATCTAGACACTCCATTTTTCTGCAACAAAGCTACCTAAAACAATTTATAATCCTGACTTTTTAAATGATTCTTTTTACTACGTGATCTTATTCCTCGCTCAGTTATTGATCATGATCAGCCACCTAAATCTTCAAACTGGTAGTTATCCTTCTCTTACCATTTGCAAATCATTGTCAAATTCCCCAATCTATCTCCTAATAGCTCTAATTTTTGCCTTACCTCAGAATGTCTTCTTTTGACTCCTGAATTTCTGAAGAGTCTCCTAATTTATCATCTTATTTCTAATCTCCTATTTTCCACCTAATCTTATATGTTATACTTTGGAGTAAACTTTTTTTTTTTATGGTATTGGCGATGGAACCCAGGGGCCTTCTATTTCCGGGCTACACCCCCAGACCTATTTTACATATTTTTATTTGGAAACTGGGTCTCAGCAAGATACTGAGAGCCTACTAAACTGTGGAGGCTGGCTTCAAGCCTATGATTTGCCTGCCTCAGCCTCTTGAGTACTGGGATTACCCACATGCACCACCATGCTCAGCTGGAGTAAACTTTCTAAAATTCTTTTTCATATCAAATTCCAAATATATCCTTCAATGGTTTCCATTATCTTCAGATGTTAATCCATTTTGTTGAATAGCAGATCAAGTTATTTGTGAGCTAGCTATTTCCAGTTTTACCTCTGCCACTGCTCATCATAAATCCTAAATTCTAGCCACAAAAATTACTTGTGCTCTGTGGACTATCGTGATCTCACTGGTCTTCTTAAACACAGACAATTCTACTCATCTTGTAAAACTCAAGCCAAATATCCACCTAGAAAGACTTGCCAGAGCTTTTTTTTAGTGAGTTAAGTATACATCCTCTGGCTTACAATGCTGTTTATATATACTCTCACCATATCCTTATCAGAGTATATTATAATGTGGGAAGGCAGAATACCATGACAGTTAAGAACATGGATTACAGAATCTAAAGTTCACCACTTCTATTTTTGTCAATGCCATAGAAACACCATGGGTGAAGTTACTTTGAGTGAAATTACTTAAACTTGCTAGGCCTAAGCACAATACCACCTCTTCAGGGTTATGACAGAACAACAAAATTACTTCACAGTGTGCCCTGCCTTTCTCCTCCTGACACAGGCTGTCACTTACTCAGTTTCTCCCCCTCCTCAAGAAGGTCCTGACATTATTTTACCAGTTATTTCAGTTTTTAGGATATAGGTCAGGGAGTTGGGGAGTTAAGTATACATACCTCAGAATGTCATCTTTTGACACCTGAATTTCTGAAGACTCTCCTAACTTATCATCTTATTTCTAATCTCCTATTTTCCACCTAATCTTATATGTTATACTGTGGAGTAAACTTTGCTAAGCAAAGATAGGAGGTGAATTCTGAAAGATATTTAGAAGTATTTACAGAGCTGTAGTAGAGTGGGTAGTGGTGAGCTGAGTATAACTACAGGCTGCGTTTTCCTTTCATGGAATTTGATCAATACAATTTGAGTTTAAAGCTTAAAGATCTTTTTAGCTTGAACTAGACTAAGAGAAAGACAGAAATAAAATTCTCCTAATATTCTTGTTTTGCAAATCTGTAGTACACTATGAAAACCAGGTCAGTGGTTCACATTCTATATGTTTCAATAGTTCTCCATGCACACATTTGTGTCTGTGCATGTGTAGCTATGTGGTTTTATCATCTATGTAGCCTTATGTAACCATCCCATAATCAAGCTACTTAACTGTTTCATTATCCTAACATTTCATAGCCACATTTACCACTCTCATCCCTAACTGAGATCAAATGTAAATCTGTGCTCCATTTCCATATTTCATCAATTTTATATTTATGAACTCACATAATATGTATCCTCTCAAGACTGATTGTTTTCTTTTTTCAGCTTTGATTTTATTTCTAAGCAAAGATCTTCCAAAAAGCTTTCAAAGAACAGATAGCATAGAATTTTTTTATTTAAATAGAGAGTTAAACAGATCACATTGCAAAGACTGTTTTAACTAGATATATTTTCTCTGGCCCATTCAAGGAATTTGCACCAACTGCTCATTCCTTTTTGTTGCTGAGTAGTATTCATGGTATGGATATAATGGTATGGGGTATAGTTCATCCATTCACCTACTGAATAACATTTGGGTGGTTTTGAGTTCTGGTCTATTACAAATATAAAGTTGTGTGAAACAATTAAAAATAAATGAACAAAACAAACAGACAAAGTTGCCATGGATAGTCATGGAAAATTTTCTGCTTTTAGTTCCAAAGGCAGTTTGATTTTCTAAGCACTTGCAATACTATTGTGATCTGGTTCCTCCTTTGGGGGTGCTGGAGCTCTTGCTCAGGCCCTGCTGGTGCTGTCTTATGAGGATGGAGGTTACTTTCCTGGGCCATCTGCTATTGCTGGGAGACTTCCTGAAGGTGGAGGTAAATGCCACTGGGCTGGCTTCCTTGTGTAACTAGTTGGAGCACATGAAGACACACAGCTTTGTATATACTGAAACTGTAGGTAGAATCACTTGGTAGTGCTGTACTTGTTGAGGGTATATATGTGTGTGTGTGGGGGGGGGGGGCTATGGCCCAGGGCTTTGTTGCAAATTCTGGATTAAACTGCTCTCAGAGGCAAGCACCTCTACCCCAGCTGTGAACACTTGAGGCTTCACTGCTGCCCTCCACTGGACTGCTCATGAGGGCTCTGGCATGTAGAAATTGATGAGGTTCCCCATCTCTGATGGGGTTCCCTTCTCCAGTCCTTTGGTGGTAAGTGATAGCAGGCTTTTCTTGTTCTGTTTTTTGTCTACGTCTATAGAATACCTGGGTTGAACTCTCTGGTCACTAGTCTAAGATATAGGGAAAATAAGAAAATCCAGAGGGCCATACTTCAAGTACTGAGGTCCTTATCCAATTTGCCTTCTAGTTGGCATTTAGATTGCTATTGCCATGGCTATGCTAAGTAATTTCCAGGGTATTTAGTTGTATTTAGAGAGGATAAAGGAAAAGTGAATCTATGCCATCTGTTCTGAAATGGGGCAAAAACTATTTTTGATAGCTATTTATTGATTCAAGGGGAGGACTACCTCTGAGCTCTACCTCCAGTCCTTTTTATTTTTTAAATTTGAAAGAGTCTTGCATGTTGTACTCAAATCTACAATCTTCCTATCTCAGCCTCACAAGTACTAGGATTATAGACATGTGCCATTGTGCTCAGCTTCATAGCTAATGTTTTGACATGCCTGGTGTTTAATGCTTCTACACACCAAAGAAAGCCAAAGATTACTAACAACCACAAGAAAGAAGGAAAGAGGGTTGGAGCAGATTTGTCCTCATAACCCTCAAAAGGTTAAAAAGTCAAAGGCAGAAACTTTGTGCTACATAAAGGGTTTAAAATTTACCTTATAACCAATAAAGAGCCACTAAATAAATTTCTGCAGATGAGTTTTGTATTCAATTTGTTTTAGAAAGATCACTTTGAAACTTCCAGTAAAAGATACATTAAAAACAATTACATCATTTACAGAGAAATGAATGGAAATGGAGAACATTATGCTAAGTGAGATTAATCACAAAAATTAAGAAATCAGATATTCTCCCTAATATGCAGAAGCTAGGAAGAAAATGGGTCACAGGAGGAACTCTAGATGAGCAAATAAGATGACCTAACTGAGGGGGAGGGGAGGGGAGGAAGAGGAAAATTCTCTAATGAACATGATGTACATTAACAAACATATCAAATTCAATCACTAAACCTAACATGAGAAGGAGGGAGAGGTAGGAAATAGGGTGGGAACTGGGTAAGGGCTAATGAGTAATGTGTGCATGTATGCCTTACCATTTTATACTTCATTAAGATGTATTACTACAATGCACCAATAAAATATTTGAAAAAAGATGCATTAAAAAAATCTAGGGCTGGAAGGAAAGAAATAAAAGGACTAGCAAAAGATCAGCATCTAAAACTAGGGCAGAGACTTCCGGGAAGATGGCGACGGAGCAAAACGGGGCTTACGAGCCCCGCTAACAACCAATCTCTATTACCACAGAATCGGCGCCTTTCATAGCCAGAAAACACCATCAGCAGAGAAACAAAAGATGTAATTTTAAGGGACAGAGAAAAGAGGGCTGGAAAAATGAGACACCAGAAGTCAGACCGCAGTGCTGCAGCCGGAGCCACGGCGTGAAGCGGCGGGCGCCATTTTGCCTTGCAGCACCAGGCTCCAGAGAGGAAGAGAACTCATAACGGAGCCCAGAAACTAGAGAGGAGATACGCCGGCCTCACACCCGAGAACGTGGCAGCAGCGTCTTACTGCTGGCGGCAGCGGCGAGTTCACCCGACGGCACCAGACCAACGCACTCAACAGCCCACCAAACTTCAGAGAGGAGCGGCGGACAGCGAGCCGAGGTGAGCCGCTGTGGAACAGCCAGACGGGATTCGGCAGATTTCTCGGCGCAGGGAACAGCTAAAGCTCCCAGGGGCTGGGCTCAGCGCACCCTGCAGGGACTCAGAGTGGAGTTCAAAAACAGAGAAGAAATACGCCAGCCTCACGGCCGAGGGCGTAGCAGCAGTGCCATATTGCAACAAGTGGCGGCAGCAGTAGCGAATTCACCTAGTCCACGACAGCTCCATCTGCGCACTCAACAGTGAGTCAAATTGCAGCCCCTAGAGGAGAAATCCCAGTACTGTACTCCCAGGGACTTGACCCAGTGGGGGAGTGGTGGTGGCAGAGATATTACACCATAGGAGAACGCCCAACCTGGCACCCCCCATGGTCTAAAGCAGCCTCGATTGACTCCCTGGGTCTGAGACTCTGTGATACAACCCAGTAAAGGAGTAGTGGGGACTGAGATACCACAGACTCGAGATCCACAGCACCTTAATTGAAGTTGTAGTGACCTAGGGAAGAACCCAGAGAAGGCACAAACTTCCGAAATCATGGGAAAAAGGAATAACAATGGAGCAATGAATGCCCACAACCCCACAACATCAGAACCTGATAAAACAGAAATTCAGAGATTTTTGGAAGATCAAATCAGGAAAATAACTGTAGAAATAATAGAGGTGTTTCGAAAAGAATTCAGAGAGAGCCAAAGAGAGATAAAGGATGCAATTAATGAAGTAAAGGCCTCAATTCAAAGTACAAACAACCGATTAGACCACATGGAGAACAGAATCTCGCTCTTAGAAGATGATCATTCCAAAAATGAACGCATAGTTTCTAATCTAGAAAAAAATATCCAACAGCAGGAATCTGACATTGAAGAAATATGGGCCCATTTTAAGAGAGCTAACCTAAGAATAATTGGAATAGAGGAGAGAAAAGAAGGTGAAACCTTCTTTTAATTAAAGGGATTAACAATCTTTTCAAGGAAAAATAGCAGATAATTTTCCAAACATAGAGCAAGAGGTTGATACACAGGTCCAGGAAACTTATAGAACCCCTGTTAGAGAGGATCAGAGAAGAGGATCCCCACGCCACATAATTGTCAAAATGACCAATGTGGAAGCCAAGCAGAGAATCTTAAAGGCAACAAAAACAAAGGGCCAAGTGACATTCAGAGGCAAACCAATTAGAATCACTCCAGACTTCCCAAACCAAGTCATGAGAGCCAGAAGGGCTTGGAGTAACATATTCCAAACTCTGAAAGAAAACAACTTCCAGCCAAAAATTTCCTACCCAGCAAAACTTTCTATCAAATTAGATGGTGAAATAAGAAGCTTCCACGATAAACAGAAACTGAAGGAATTTATGTCTTCAAAACCAGCGCTAGAGAAAATACTCAAAGAGATTAACTACAAAGAAGAAATAGGTAACACACACCAGAACCAGAGAAATAAGATTTTCCATCCAACAGACAACTAAGATTGGTTATCTGTGGAGATTCATTATTTATGTTAGTCTTTTACCTATCTCTAAATTGTATTGTTTGCTTTTATTGTTGCTAATTTTTAGGATTTCTAGTTGGAATATTAATATACCTTCAGATATAGCATTTGGAAATATTTTATCCCATTCTATCAGTAACTTTTAACTCTGTTTACATTGTGTATGGATATACAATATTTTTTTATTTTTTAGGGAGTTTGTATACTCTTCTGTTGCCTGTGCCATTGAAATCATATCCAAGAAATCACTGCCAGTTTCAGTGTTGTGAGGTTTTATGACCCAGATTTTCTTCTAAAAGTTTATAGTATTAAGATTTATATTTAGGTCTTTTATCTATTTTAATATTTGTATATGTGTTAGGTAAGGGTCCAATTTTATTCTTTTTCATGTAATTATTATTTTTCAACAATATTTAGTTAAAAGATTATTATTTCTACCACCAAATGTTCGCGGAAACCTTGTCAAAAATAACTTGACAATATATGGAAGAATTTATCTTTAAGCTTTTATTTAACTCCAATAGTTTATATATTTGCCTTTAGAACAGTACTACACTGTTTCAATTATTTTAGCTTTATATGGTTTGAAATCAGAAAATATACATGTCCTAGCTTTGTTCTTCTTCGAGATTGTTTTGGGTATCTA
>NC_137800.1:22951784-23157915 GCF_963383645.1 Muscardinus avellanarius
TCCTGACAATGTAGAGACTCTGGTCTTGGCTCTCAAACTCTGGGGGGGTAATGGTCTTGGCTCTCAAACTCTGGGGGGTAATGTATAGTAAAGACAAGGGGGTGCAAGAGGGCCATATCTCTGAAACTGGTCAATAACCTCTGCCCGGTTTCTGTAACCCAAGAGTCTCACAATGATGGACAAAACCCACCCCTCACGTCTCCAATACACCCACCCTCTCCAAAGCCATCAATAGTTTGGGACACCCAGGATGTTTCTTTAAATCTCAATAGAGAAGGTACATCAGAAAAAGCACAGGAGGAGATGCTCCACAGGGTCATGACATCTCACCTGTGAACTCTGGAACTAGGATGTGTTGGGGTATAGAAAACACAGCCTGAAAGCAGAGAACAGGTTTTTATTTAGGAATGAAACCTGGAAGGAGGCATCTGACCGGGGAGAGAGCCCACAAAAATCAGAAAGCCTACCTCCTTACAGGCTAGGGACTTTTTGTGAGGAAAGAAAGGAGGTAGAGGGGGGAGGGAGTACAGGAGTAGTCATGTAAGCCACTGGTTGCTGTGCTGGTGGCCAGGTCATCTCAGGGCAGGGCAATGGTCAGGGGGTACTTTTCTTTCTTTGTTCCTTTGTTCTCAGTCTTTTTCCAGCAAGACCTGTTGGCCATACACCATGGTGCCCACATGCTGGCCCTTTGAAAGAGTATACAGATAAAAGAGATTGGTAGCTATGTCCTTCTCAGGGAGACCAGGGACAATGTCAGAAAATAGGGGAGTGAGGGGCTGATTATAAGGATGGTTAGGGAAGGAGTCCCATTATATAGAGGCAAAAATAAAAGTATGGGGATTTTACCCAAAATGCATATGATGCAGCTAGCTGAGTGGGGATCTAGAACTTTTAGGACTGAGACCTTGCCTGCCAATAATAAGAGGGATGAAAATACCCTGGAATTTTTCATGCAACCGAGGACTCTGGCTGTGACCAGTTTCTTCATAGGCTCCTTATTTTTGAGACTCTAATCCCTACTGGTCAAACGGAAAAGCTACAGACTGAGGCTGAGATAAGCTGAGAAGCCTGCACCTTCTCTGGGGAGGGCTGAGGGTGGCACCTCCTCTGACACAGTAGTCAACGATGCCCCGTGCTAGTCTATGGGAGACTGTCTGGTGGGGGGCTTAGGGGCCAACACAGTACAGGTAAGCAGCAGGATACACCAACCCTACATGTGATGCTGGTGGCATAGCCTCCAACCTTGGGGCTTTCAGGAAGCCAGTGTCAGAGCTCTCCCATTCTTCCAGGCCTGAGGGTTGTCAGGGACACACCAAGCCAATCTGTGAGCTGCATGATGGCCTGTTCATGCCACACCTTGAGCACCTATTTCTTTCTTGGCTGCACGATTCCTTTCCTACTCCACACAATGCACTTCTCTGTTTTCAGTTGACACTTTTCTACTCCCCTGACTGCCACTCTTGGGCCTCACAGCAGTGGGTTCCTGTTCTGGCACCTGTGATCCTATAGGAAAGAAAGGCTTTGTGCCTGTGCCTTTCACAGATCAGCTACAGAGCTTAAACGCAGGGCTGGGACTGGCTGTTGAGGTCTAATGCCAATGACTCCTTTGCTCAGCACATACCTGGCTGCTACTAACGGGAAGAGTCGGGGTGTTCCAAACATTTATTTTAAATTTAGTAAAATTAATCACTGGCTTCACAGACACAGTGCATTACAGCCTGATGGGGAAATTCACCCTAGTCTACCCTACCTTGAACATCCTCAGCTAGTTTTAGTTTTCAAAGGAGATGCCCACAAGCACAGAGATGTCAGGACTCTTCCCAGGGCTCACTACATTACCAAGGTGGAAAAGTTTGGCTTTTTGTAATGGTTTAGATTTAACATGTATTCTAGCCCTCATAGAAACAAAGGTTTCTATGTAGTGATGTTGGAAACAGTGCTTGGTTGCTAAGTGGAGGTTTCCTGGGCATGTGGCCTTGGGAACTATATATGAAATATTAAATCTGAGTAAAAGCAAGTGGTGTGGTGCACATGGGCCATTTACCCTGGGCTCACGGGGGACTTGGTGATGCCCTCACGGAGTTTCCACAGAAAGCTCCTGATACATCTCAGCATGTCCCATTCCTGTGTATCAGAATTGATGCTAGACACCAGTGGAGTCGGTGTGTTAGAATGATGTGTGGTCAGAGCCTCAGTGAAGGGATGCATTCATCAACTATACCTTGCTAGAATATCACACTGAAAAGGGAGCCTCACCATGAGACTCTCCCCTCAGTTCTTGGCCACAGAGGAGAGGCTTTTTCTTACCATTTCCCACCTTTTCCTGACCCACAGTCCTGTTTGTGCAAAAGGTGCTGGAGTGTCTCCTCCTGCTGCCAAGGGAGCTTTGGTCAAAGAACCTTTTCTAAAGTATTAATTACACAAGGAAGAAAGAAGAACTGTGAGTCTCCCTCCTCAAATCTTGGCTACCGAGAAAGGACTTTTTCTCACTAGTCCACAATTTTTCCTCATACGTGGCCCTATTTGTTCAGAAGCTGCTAGAGCATCTTCTCCTGCTGCCATGAGAAGGAGCTTTGCTGCCCCTGCCAGCTGGAGGCCACAGCCTTGGCTGCTGTTTTGTGATGCTTAAAGGATGAATGACCTTACTCTCCTCACAATCCTGGCAAATCCCTGTAACTCAGTGCAAATTGCTCCCAGATGGCCTTGACTTCTTGTATGCAGTGGTATTAGAGTAGAAGTTCGAGGCTCCAGAAACCAAGGAAAAAGCTACATGTCGTCCTACAAACTGAACCTAGAACCGTAGTTGCCTCATTTCTGACTCTCCCTTCTCGTCCAAACAAGTCCTATCCAACTTTAGATTCAAAAAGAGGGGAAATAGATTCCCACCTCTCCATGGGAACAGGGTCAAAGGCTTTACAGCTTTCCTTAATCAGCCACTGAGTGGTTATAATTCTTTTCAGTTTGTTCAACCTGCAGAAAATCAGATGAAGGTTATGGAAAAAATGCACTCCCCATATTTTGTATGCAGTTTTGGTGGAAATACTTACCCTAATAACTTAAATGTGTAGAATAAAGCTTTTTTATTAATGAAATCACAAAAATAGTATTATCACTGTTACCTCTGTGTCAGGTGTCTGTTTCTTTGGCTCTCGTCTTTCCTTTTGAAGCACTCTTAATTTTCCTCTCCTCCAACCTTAACCTTCCCATCCTTTCCCCTTTGAGGTCTGTCTTTGAAAGGATCTTGGTTATAGTTCAGCAGTTATAATTTCATAAGGTTCATTTCTCTCAGGGTAGTAATAAACTTACGAAGTATGACTGGGTCAATATTTCTCCAAATGAGTTCTTTTGTCCATAATTTATACCCAGCAGCAGACATTCTGTGAATAGAAAGATAGAAAGGAAATAATCTCTTGAGACAATATTTTAATAGCCAGATGTCATTGCCACTAACCAACTTTTATATTGTGCACAAAGATGACCTTGTCGACTGATTTCATACTCCCACCCAAACTGTCTACCTGGATTTCGTTTCTTATCAGTCACTGAATATACAAAGATTGCTTCTCAATTCCATTCTATAAACATATGATTGCTGCATCCTGCAGGAATTGAAATTAGGCATCCCAGTCTTGGGAATTTTTTTGAAACAATAAGAGGTTTCTTTGGCTTTGGCTTTTTATGTGGATGCTTTGCTTCCTGCTCACATGCCTTGTAGTGTAATCTCAAGACACAGCTGTTGTTTCAGAGAGTTCATTCATGTCAGCAGCAATTAAAAAGTCCTTTGTTTTCCAAACATGCTTCTCCAGCTTGCACTGAAGGGCTTTTCAAACAGTGATTCCTGCGGCTCCAGGAAAGGAACGTTCATTGTGTGTGGCAGACAAGGTGTGCCGCGTTCATTTCCAGTCTTGTTTCATGATTTACAGCAGGTACACCTGTTCATCTTCTGACACAGAAGTTTTATATGTATAAAAAAACCCTCAGTCATCACTTTGCCACTTTGAGGGATGACCTCTTGTAGCAATGATTTAGAGCATGCCTAGTGGATGGGAAGAAAACCAGACCACTCTTTGGGTATCACTGCCTTACCACGGGTTTGTTTTAATTTTGTGTATCATCATGGATACATCCTTGGGATTGGAGCCTCAGCAGCCTGCTTTTTTCTGTGTGGTGAGATGTGTGCTATGGCATGCTCCTGTACATACTTTGTGTTTCAGATTTGGGTACCCAGCCAGTGAGTGTATTCACTCTGGAGGATTAGAGACAATATGCATTTTTAATTTTTATTTATTTTATTTTAATTATTTAATTTTCATATTTTATTTTATTTATATATGGAACATATTGAACATTTAGACTGTGCTTGGTGCCCTCTTCCCTCCTGCCCTTTGCTCCCTCCAACAATGAGTGTCCAGGTTAACCATGCTATATTCATACTTTTACACATATTTGGATGTAGCTCCTCAATTAATCAAACTCAGCCTTCTTCCTCTCCTATCCTTCCATTCTAGCTTTGCTGAGGTTTTACTTCCATTATCTGCAGTCCCTCTGATATCTCCAATGCTCCCTAGTTTGGGCATATTAGAGAAAGCATATGTCCCTTCTCTTTCTGTGCTTGACTAATCTCACTTAATATAATGTTCTCCAGGTCTTTCCATCTTCTTGTGAATGCCATGATTTTGTTCTTCTTTATAGCTGAATAGAATTCCAGTGTGTATATTTCCCATAATTTTGTAATTCATTCACCTGTTGATGGAGACCTAGCAAGAACCAGGCAGGAGGCATCACAATCCCGGACTTCAAATTATACTATAGAGCAATAGTAGTAAAAACAGCATGGATTGGCACAACAACAGGCAGACTGACCACACAGAAACAAACCCACGGACCTATAGTCAATTAATCTTTGACAAAGGGACCAAACTCATATGGTGGAGAAAAGACAGCCTTTTCAACAAATGGTGCTGGGAGAACTTGCTATCCATTTGTAGAAAGTTGTGACTAAATCCTTACTTCTCACCATGCACAGGAATCAACTCGAGATGAATCAAAGACTTAGAAATTAGACCAGAGACTGTGACGTTATTAGAGGAGGGCATAGGCTCAATGCTCCAACATATAAGCACAGGCAGTAACTTTCTCAACAAGATCTCCAAAACGCAGGAAAATAAAGCAAGAATTAACAAGTGAGATGGCATCAAACTAAAAAGTTTCTGCTCATCAAAGGAAACCACCACAAACCTAAAGAGAAAGCCTGCATAATGGGAGAAGATCTTTACCAGCCACTACTCGAATAGAGGGCTAATATCCAGAATATACAAAGAGCTCAAAATAATCTACACTAGAAACACAAGCAACCCAATCAAGAAATGGGCAACATAACTGAATGGACACTTCATAAAAGAAGAGACACAAATGGACAACAGATACAAGAAAAGATGTTCAACATCATTAGCCATCAGGGAGATGCAAATAAAAACTATGCTGAGATTCCATCTAACCCCAATCAGAATGGCAAGCATAAAGAAATCAAATAACAACAAATGCTGGTGAGGATGTGGGGAAAGAGGAACTCTTTTACACTGTTGGTGGGAGTGCAAACTAGTTCAGCTGCCATGGAGATCAGTGTGGAGATTCCTTGGAAAACTGGGAATGGAACCACCATATGATTCAGCTATACCACTCCTGGGTATTTTTCCATAGGGGTTGAAATCAGAGACAATCTGCATTTTTATATCAAACTTTTCACCTGTAAGGTGAATTTAAAGGAAATGTTGCAATGAGCATTAGTGTCATTCATAGGAACACTGGAGTCATTATTTCAGCTGTTTGTCTCAGATTGCATACTTTCCCATTTTTAATTATTCCTGTCTGTGTAGTGGTGGTGGTGCTGGTAGTGGTAGGAGTAACTAGATTGTTACTTAAATACTGAGTCATTTCTGGTTTCATTTGATTACTGGACTTTTTCTTTTGGGAGAAGAGTATGGGATGTAAGTGGGGAAAAGGAGCTAAGAAAACTAATTTATAAATAAGGTTAGAGCTAGGTTGTTGCACAGACAGGAAGGATTGTTTCCTCCTCATCTTTTAAATAATCAAAATGAGAAAACAGTATTTCACATGAAATATTTATCTGCTCGACAGTAAGTTTTACGTTTTAGCAAATATAAAAATATAGATACCGCAGTCCAGAGAATACATGAAGGTAGAATAGGACAAAGTATTTCCAACTCAAGTTTCATAAATCTATAGAGTCTATGAAGTCTGGCAACCTTAAGGTAAGGAGTAATACTGTATATATTAGAGTCCAGTTCTAAAAAGTGAAGCTTTTGAAAATTTCACCATCTAACAGGTGTACACATATCTGGACTCTGTTATAGCCACATAATTAATGTGGTCTCAACCTTTTCTCAGCTGGGAAGCTGCCCTTAGCAATGGCATGCCTTTCTCTCACGGTGTCTGAAACTCCTCATAAAAAACAGCCAGAGCAATATAAGCGGTAACTTCCTGATCTGTCTATATTACAAAGAACTTTTCTTCTCCTCTTATGAAAGTAAAGATCAAGATAATCTTAGTTCATAGAGTTAGAATTTATCTTAAATCAGCTAGTTGAATCTTTGCTTTGCATGAAAGAAGGCAGCAGCCACTGCCTCTGCAGGGGGATTAAATGATTATCCAGGCTACACACTATTAGTGACAAAGTGAAGATCTGAACTCAGGTGCTTTGCGGAAGCCAATTATAGATATCAAGTTAGAGAACTTGACAAAAATGAACTAGGTGTTTTTTATGCAAAATATGTATCAATAAATTCATAAATTTATTTGTCAAGCTAATAGGCACAAATAATAATATACACTTGGGAAGAAGTGACAAATTTTCTTAGATTTACATCAAACATTAGAAGGAAAGCATACCCCAAAATGTTTCCTTTGAATATATTAGAGAATACATAGAACAAGAAATTATAAAGCTGGGCATGGTGGCACACACTTGTAATCCCAGTACTTGGGAAGATGAGACGAGAGGATCTTGGTCCTTGGCCAACCTTAGCTACTTAAGCCCTCAGTAGCTTAGTGAGACACTGCACAGCATGCTTTGGTAAGGATTTGGACTAATGAAAGACATAACATTTTAAGAAAGCATCTAAAATGAAGTTTTAGAAATCTGATTTGTTAATCAGCACTGGGAACTTCCAACAGTTTTACTTAACTGAGTTCCATGTAAGTATTATAATCTTAAGGAACTGGCAGACCACTTGCTTACCATGAACAAAGCCCTGGGATCAATCCTCAGCACCCCCCTCCCAATAAAAAACCCTGTCCCCTCCCAAGCCCTTGAGTTTCCTTCCTTCCTTCCTTCCTTCCTTCCTTCCTTCCTTCCTTCCTTCCTTCCTTCCTTCCTTCCTTCCATGTATCACTAGAGACTGAATAAGGGGCATTCTACCTCTGAATTGCACCCTTGAGTTCTATTTTATTTTTTACTTTGAATCAGAATTGCAGTAAGCTGCTGAAGATCTTGCTAAATTGCTGAGGCTGGTCTTGAGTCTGCAATCCTTTCATCTCAGCCACTCAAGTACTGGGGTTGCAGGAGTGTGCTACCATGCCTCGTTACACATATTTTTCTTAAAAATCAAAACATTCCTATGTAAAGTTTATTTATTCCTGAAAAAATACTATATTAGCTTATTGGACACATTATAGGCTATAGTTATTATTATATATCATCCTTTTAAAATCACTTCCATAAATAATTTTGGTACAGTGAAAATGTTTAATAGTTTTAATAATCTAATATGTATTTTATGACAAAATATTATTATATCTGAATCTATCCTTTATTGAGAAAACTTAAGAGAGTTACCAAAAAACTACTTAAATGACACATTTTTGCCAGAAGAAACTTCTTATGTGTCTTAATGAGCCTTAATTCAGAGCCACCATGAGACTGGCTTCCCATAAAGAACTATTCATTTATGTAGTATTTTGTGGAGAAACTTGAGTAAAACAGTACAGGCAGCTTCACTCCAGTTTTTGGCAGTAAGCAATATTGATGATTAATGACCTACACTGGTAATTGGTTCTTGGTTACAGATGCCACAGACACTCCAAAAATGAGACGATAATGAATGAAAATATCTCAGTAGTTCAACTAGTGCTTACTCACTGAGGGATTAAGGTGACCTGACATGCTAGGATAAGCCTGGTTATACAAAATTGCATGTGCTGTTTTTAGCTTTTTCTTGCGTGGCAGTAAAAAATGTTCTCATTTAAAATAATCTTTGAGCTCAGAAAGTCTGTGAAGGAAAAAACTCCATGAAACAATTGCTACCAGAAACTTTTGACACCAATGTATTAATCAACATAAGAAAGTATATTCTAATTTTCTAAGCAAGGGATGTTTCCTAACCTTCACTTCTTATGAGTGGACTGTATGTTATGTTGTATTGGAGTCTCACTTTATGAATAAATCTATGTGGTCTTGGGCACTCCAAAGAAGCACCAATCCAAAAAAAAAAAACAAAAAAACGCACTGTATATGACTGATTTACAGACCTGATATAGGAGGTATGTTTGTTTTTAATTAAATTTTGTGAGCGTCACACTTAAGTTTGCCCTTCAGATTTTGTTGTGTTAGTTATTTTTTAAAGTTTTTTTTTTAATTAGTTTATTTTTTAAATTGGTGCATTGTAGTCATATATCAATCACATTGGAGTACAAGACTTGAGAGGATATACAAGCACACATCATCCAATTAGCCCTCTTCCAGCCCCCGTCCCATTCCCTCCCCCTCCCTCCATCCCACACTTCTTTGGTGATTTACTTTGATACATTTGTTTATGTACCTCCTGCATTTTAAAGAGGCTCCGTCCTCCAGTATTACATACCCTCTGATTGGTCACATTAGTTGCTTCACTATAGGGCCCTTTCTATAGCTCAACCTCTTCCTGTTGCCCTTTTCCTCCTAGTTATTGCTGATTAAGAGAAGCGTCTGATTTATATTTTCTGCGATATTTCTCTGTGCATGCTGCGTTGCAAGTACCAATCCCACTCTTGATGGTCCCAGTAGTGGCCTGGCTACTCAGTGGATTGAACCAGACCTCGCTGGCTCACGCAGCGGCCTTGCCTCATGGGAGGACCCAGTTCTGGTCTCGCTGGCCCCTGAACCGGTCAAACCCCTAAGCTGGCTTTGGTCCCGACCTTGGAGGCCGCAGGAGTGAACTTGCCTCACGCCAGGCTCCGATGCTGGCCATTGGCCCCTGCACCGGTCTAACCCCTTGGCAGGATTCCAATCCCGGCCTCAGAGGCCCCAACACTGGTAATGCCTCACGGCAGGCTCCGATGCCGGCCTCACTGGCCCCAGCACCGGCCTAACCCCTTGACAGGCTTTTATCCTGGCCTCAGAGGCCCCAGTACCGGCCTTGCCTCGCGGCAGGCTCCGATGCCGGCCTCGCTGGCCCCAGCACCGGCCTAACCCCTCGGCAGGCTCTTATCCTGGCCTCGAAGGCCCCAGTACCGGCCTTGCCTCACGGCAGGCTCCGATGCTGGCCTCGCTGGCCCCAGCACCGGCCTAACCCCTCGGCATGCTCCGATCCCGGCCTCGGAGGCCCCAGCACTGGTCATGCCTCACGGCAGGCTCCGCTGCCGGCCTCGTTGGCCCCAGCACCGGCCTAACCTCTCGGCAAGCTCTTATCCTGGCCTCGGAGGCCCCAGTACCGGCCTTGCCTCACGGTAGGCTCCGATGCCGGCCTCGCTGGCCCCAGCACCGGCCTAACCCCTCAGCAGGCTCTTATCCTGGCCTCGAGGCCCCAGTACCGGCCTTGCCTCAAGGCAGGCTCCGATGCCGGCCTCGCTGGCCCCAGCACCGGCCTAACCCCTCAGCAGGCTCTTATCCTGGCCTCAGAGGCCCCAGTACCGGCCTTGCCTCACGGCAGGCTCCGATGCCGGCCTCACTGGCCCCAGCAGCGGCCTAAACCCTCGGCAAGCTCTTATCCTGGCCTCGGAGGCCCCAGTACCGGCCTTGCCTCACGTCAGGCTCCGATGCTGGCCTCGCTGGCCCCAGCACCGGCCTAACCCCTCGGCATGCTCCGATCCCGGCCTCGGAGGCCCCAGCACTGGTCATGCCTCACGGCAGGCTCCGCTGCCGGCCTCGTTGGCCCCAGCACCGGCCTAACCTCTCGGCAAGCTCTTATCCTGGCCTCGGAGGCCCCAGTACCGGCCTTGCCTCACGGTAGGCTCCGATGCCGGCCTCGCTGGCCCCAGCACCGGCCTAACCCCTCGGCAGGCTCTTAACCTAGCCTCGAGGCCCCAGTACCGGCCTTGCCTCAAGGCAGGCTCCGATGCCGGCCTCGCTGGCCCCAGCACCGGCCTAACCCCTCGGCAGGCTCTTATCCTGGCCTAGAGGCCCCAGTACCGACCTTGTCTCAAGGCAGGCTCCGATGCCGGCCTCACTGGCCCCAGCACTGGCCTAACCCCTCGGCAGGCTCTTATCCTGGCCTCGGAGGCCCCAGTACCGGCCTTGCCTCACGGCAGGCTCCGATGCCGGCCTCGCTGGCCCCAGTACCGGCCTTGCCTCACGGCAGGCTCCGATGCCGGCCTCGCTGGCCCCAGCACCGGCCTAACCCCTCGGCATGCTCCGATCCCGGCCTCAGAGGCCCCAGCACTGGTCATGCCTCACGGCAGGCTCCGCTGCCGGCCTCGTTGGCCCCAGCACCGGCCTAAACCCTCGGCAAGCTCTTATCCTGGCCTCGGAGGCCCCAGTACCGGCCTTGCCTCACGGCAGGCTCCGATGCCGGCCTCGCTGGCTCCAGCAGCGGCCTAACCCCTCAGCAGGCTCCGATCCCGGACTCGGAGGCCCCAGCACTGGTCATGCCTCAAGGCAGGCTCCGATGCCGGCCTCGCTGGCCCCAGCACCGGCCTAGCCCCTTGGCAGGCTCTTATCCTGGCCTCGGAGGCCCCAGTACCGGCCTTGCCTCATGGCAGGCTCCGATGCCGGCCTCGCTGGCCCCAGCACCGGCCTAACCCCTCGGCATGCTCCGATCCCGGCCTCGGAGGCCCCAGCACTGGTCATGCCTCACGGCAGGCTCCGATGCCGGCCTCGCTGGCCCCAGCACCGGCCTAACCCCTCGGCAAGCTCTTAACCTGGCCTCGAGGCCCCAGTACCGGCCTTGCCTCAAGGCAGGCTCCGATGCCGGCCTCGCTGGCCCCAGCACCGGCCTAACCCCTCAGCAGGCTCTTATCCTGGCCTCAGAGGCCCCAGTACCGGCCTTGCCTCACGGCAGGCTCCGATGCCGGCCTCGCTGGCCCCAGCAGCGGCCTAACCCCTCGGCAGGCTCCGATCCCGGCCTCGGAGGCCCCAGCACTGGTCATGCCTCAAGGCAGGCTCCGATGCCGGCCTCGCTGGCCCCAGCACCGGCCTAACCCCTTGGCAGGCTCTTATCCTGGCCTCGGAGGCCCCAGTACTGGCCTTGCCTCACGGTAGGCTCCGATACCGGCCTCGCTGGCCCCAGCACCGGCCTAACCCCTCGGCAGGCTCTTAACCTGGCCTCGAGGCCCCAGTACCGGCCTTGCCTCAAGGCAGGCTCCGATGCCGGCCTCGCTGGCCCCAGCACCGGCCTAACCCCTCAGCAGGCTCTTATCCTGGCCTCAGAGGCCCCAGTACCGGCCTTGCCTCACGGCAGGCTCCGATGCCGGCCTCACTGGCCCCAGCAGCGGCCTAACCCCTCGGCAGGCTCCGATCCCGGCCTCAGAGGCCCCAGTACCGGCCTTGCCTCAAGGCAGGCTCCGATGCCGGCCTCGTTGGCCCCAGCACCGGCCTAACCCCTCGGCAGGCTCTTGTCCTGGCCTCGGAGGCCCCAGTACCGGCCTTGCCTCACGGCAGGCTCCGATGCCGGCCTCGCTGGCCCCAGCAGCGGCCTAACCCCTCGGCATGCTCCGATTCCGGCCTCGGAGGCCCCAGCACTGGTCATGCCTCACGGCAGGCTCCGCTGCCGGCCTCGTTGGCCCCAGCACCGGCCTAAACCCTCAGCAGGCTCTTATCCTGGCCTCGGAGGCCCCAGTACCGACCTTGCCTCACGGCAGGCTCCGATGCCGGCCTCGCTGACCCCAGCACCGGCCTAACCCCTCAGCAAGTTCCGGACCCTACCTCGGAGGCCTTAGCACAAGCCTTGCATCATGGCAGGCTCCAATGCCGGCCTCGCTGGCCCCAGCATCGGTCTAACCCCTCTGCAGGTTCCAATCCCGGCCACGGAGGCCTCAGTAGTGGCCTTGCCTCACAGCAAGCTCCGATGTCGGCCACTGGCCCCGGCGCCCGCCTAACCCCTCAGCAGGTTCCGATCACTGTCTCTGTGGTTAGTATTTCAAAGGTTCCAGTTGTAATGTATCAGATCTCTGCCTCCCCCGAATATTGGCCACTGGCATTGCCACTGCCTCCACCGTTTCAAATCCTTCCCAGGCTCTTTTTCCACTCTGAATGTTGTCCAGTGTTCCTAAGCATGCGTGATGGTAGCATTCGACATTTGGTGTAATTTCTCCAAAAAAATAAAGTTGGTAAGATCCGGTTTCTGCTTCTCCTGAATACAAGTCTCTACCACCATCGCGAAGAACTCTTTCAACACCGCATTTCTCCTTGGTCTCCGCTAAACTCTCTCCTTATATGTGATATCTGAGATTCTTAACAATATAGAGAAATAGCAGTCCTCTTTCATGGCGAATTTTTCCATAAGTTCCAGTGCATTTAGGTAAGTTTTGTCTGCATCTCCAGTGTCCTGGCATCCATAATGGCTTTCTTACCACCTCTCCGATATTTTTCTTTATCTTTTTCTGTTCTGGGCCCGGTTTCTCCAGGGGTCTGGCGTGCTACTCGCAGTTCGGCCGGGACCCAGAGTCCCGCGACCCAGGCCCCGGCTTTTGTGCGCCGCGGGCGACCCCTGCCCAGAACCCAGCGTCTTACTGGGCCTGGATTCTCCAAGGATCTGGCGTGCTACTCGCAGTTCTGTCTGGGGCCCAGAGTCCCGCGACCCGGGCCCCATCTGGCGTGCCCAGCCCGCGACCCCAGCCCAGAACCCAGCGTCTTACTTGGCCTGGTTTCTCCAGGGGTCTGGCGTGCTATGCGCAGTTCGGTCTGGGGCCCAGAGTCCCGCGACCCGGGCCCCATCTGGCGTGCCCAGCCCGCGACCCCCGCCCAGAACCCAGCGTCTTACTGGGTCTGGTTTCTCCAGGGGTCTGGCGTGCTACGCGCAGTTCGGCCGGGGCCCAGAGTCCCGCGACCCGGGCCCCCTTAAAGTTTTTTTAAATTGGTGCATTTTGTTCAGACATCTTAATGGGATGCAAGATGGAGACATACATGCACACATCTTCCAATTAGCCCTTACCCAATTCCCTCACCATTCCCTCCCCCTCTCTCCTTCTCATGCTTGGCTTGGTGATTGATATCAATATGTTTGTTAAGGTACATCATGTGCATTAGAGAATTTCCTTCTTCCCCCCTCCCATCCCCTCTGTTAGGTCTCCTTATTTGCTCATCTATAGAACCTCCTTCTTTTTCTAGAGTTCCTGCTATGATCCATTTTCTCCCTAGCTTTTGCATATTAGGGAAAGCATCCGATTTCTTATTTTTTGTGATTCACTAATCTCACTTAGCATAATGTCCTTCATTTCCATCTATTTCCCTGTAAATGATGTTATTGTGTTTTTATTTATGGCTGAGTAAAATTCCATTGTATACATATCCCAGTTTTGTAATCCATTCATCTGTTGGTGGACATTTTGGCTGGTTCCATAGTTTGGCAATAGTGAATTATGCAGCTATGAACATAGATACGCATGCATTAGTTTGGTAGTTTGGTTTCCTTCCTTTTGGGTAGATACCCAGAAGTGTTATTGTTGGATCATATGGTAAGTTTGTTCCCATTCTTCTGAGGGTCCTCCATACTGCCCTTTTAGATTTCAAGGGTCTTGAGCACTCAGATTTGTAATTTAGTCTTAAACTTGGACAATAGCTAACAATATCATGTCTTTGTTTTTGGAGAAAGAGAACAGAGTTCAGCACACCATGTGTTGTATAGATTCACCTAGTGTTTTGGACTCTTAATGTTAAACTGCTCTAAATTGCAGGGGGCTTGAATGCCATTAATAATAGCTTGACAATATTAGGTAGCTTTGAGGATGATGAGATACAACCATATCTTCACACATGTGAAAAACAGCACTTACATTAATATAATGAACTTATGGAGGAAGAGAAAAAATGGTAAAGGCACTGAAAGTTTTTAGTAGTGCACCACTAAGAAAATGAAAACTTATATTAGAGAAAGTAAAAGAAGAATGGGGGAGTTATTTTTGTGGTGAAACAGGCAGGGCTTGATGTGTCATGGAGGTTAAGAGAGAAAATGTGGAGAGATGAAGCTGAACCAGGATCTTCTGGCCCGATGAGAAGCTATGTCTCTGTTATGTAAAGTATGCAGCACATGACAAGTTTGGTTCTGTTAGGAAAGATGTTGAGTGTATCAGCTTTCCATTGCTATGATAAACTACCTGAGAAAACCAGCCTCCAGGAGGAAAGATTTATCTTAGCTCCTGATTTCAGAGGTTGCAGTCCATGGTTGGTTCACGCACCTGAAGTGAGGCTGCTCACCTTCTGGTGAATAGAAAGAAGAGGGAGAGGGAGAGGGAGGGGAGGGGGAGGAGGAGGGGGAGGGAGAGGGAGGAGAGAGAGAGAGAGAGAGAGAGAGAGAGAGAGAGAGAGAGAGAAAGAGAGAGAGGGAGAGATCCTGAAGGCAAGATATAGTCCCCAAGGCACATCCTCAAAAACCTGTTTCTTTCAACTAAGTCCCACCTCCTCCAGTTTCTGCCACCTCCCAATAGTCCACTCAGCTAAGAATCCATCAATGTATTAGACAATTGCTGCGGTTGAAGTACTCATAATCCAATCCCTCCTCAAAGTCATATCTGAACATGGCTGCAGTGAAGAGCAAGTCTTCAACACATGGGACATTGAGAGACAGTCCAGGTCCAAACCATAACATCGAAGTTTGGATACATTGAGTTTGAAGGACAGCTGAGACATTTTTTTCTGTTAATTAATGTTCAGCTAGTCAGAATTTAGGACGGAGGCCAGGAATGAAAATCAGAATTGCCAGTAATCTCCTTGTTAGGAAATATTTTCCCAGCATGAGCAGTCAGTCCTCAGAAGGCAAGTCTATGTTTGGCTCCAACATGTGTTCCCAGTCTCCAACACAACAGTGGAAACATGGCACTAAATTAATGTGGAGTGAAAAGCATGTTATTCCCCTTCCTCTCTTAGTTATTCTTGCAGTTTTCTACCAAGTACTTCTAAGAAAATATTAACCTTGAATATTTGCATTATTTTGTTCTTTCTAATTTGGTATTGGAAATTGAGCTCAGGGGAGTTCTGCTTCCTAGATATATCTTTGCTCATTCTCCCCATTTTTTGTTTATTTTTTTGTGGTACTGGGTATGGAACACTGGGGCATTCTACCTCTGAGCTACATCCCCAGCCCTACTTTTTATTCTTTATTTTTGAAACAGGGTCTCACTGAGTTGCAAGAGGCCTCACTAAGTACCTGAGGCTGTCCACAAACTGGGATCCTCCTGTCTTAGCCTCCCAAATGCTGAGATTTCAAGCATGCGCCACCATGGCTGGCTACCCCCCTTTTTTGAAACAGGGTCTCACAAAGTTTCTGAGGCTTGTCTGAAACCTGTGATCCTCCTAACTCAGCCTCCCAAATACTGGGATTGTAGGCATGAGCCGCCACACCCAGAATCTTCTTCCTGACTTGGAATATAAATTTGCATACTGTAGGAAATGAAGACTGTGTATTTATAACATTAGGGGTAAGTGTTTTATGTCTCTTATAGTCAGGTTCTGTAGACATATTTTTTTCCTCATATACTATGACTATTTCTGCAAGAGACTCAGACTTTGCAACAGGTCCTTGAGCTAAAATTAGTTTTATTGTTTTGATGAATGTCATAAGACATATTGGAAAAAAAGAGAGAAGGACTAAGTTGCATGATACTGGGAAAAATAGTTTTCAACAAAACAGATAGCCTTTTAAAAGTAGAGAACATGGTTAAAATAATAGGGCCAAGTTCCAAATTGAACTGGGTTTTATTAGAGAAGACACACATGATTTTATTTTAATAATTAAAGTGACTTGGCAGAAAAATTTGACTTCATTGGAGCTTTTAGTTTAATAATTTTGTAGTCCACATTGACCAGTCTGAAGGCTTACAATGGTAATAAGAAAGGTATAGTAAAAGTTTATGAACTTATGCCATTTATTTACTCTCAAACTATGCTATTTGCATATTATCTCTATGTGTTTTCAGAAATTATCAATTTTTTTTCTAAAAATGGGCTCTTAGGTCTAAAAGTAGCTTGTATAGGATATGACTGAAATGTAACTTTAAAAATAATATTTGGCCGGGTGTGGTGGCACATGCTTGTAATCCCGGCATTTGGGAGGCAGAGACAGGAGTATCACGCAGGTTCAAAGCCAGCTGTGCTGGCTTAAGAGGCCCTGTTTCCAAATAAAAAAGTATAAAAAAAGTAGGTCTGGGAGTGTAGCCCAGAGGTAGAAGGGTTTCCAAGACCCTGATTCCAAATAAAATATAAAATAGGTCTGGGAGTATAGGCTGGAGGTAGAAGGCCGCTGGGTTCCATTCCCAGTACTACCAAAAAATTTTTTTTTTACTTCATATGAAATAAATAAATTATAATAGCCATTTGGAATAATAACCACCAACCACTTTTAAGCTGTTTAAGAAAGAAGAGTCTCTGTGTGTGATACATGTAGGTGTGTGTTATACTTCATGTCCAATGGAGACAATGTACGTAATCTATAGATGATGAGTGTGGATGAATAAATGAATGGCCATTGAAAAGTACCTGAATACCACATATTATCAGAGACAAAACTACATCAAACCAGTCTCAGGAACAATCATCTCCCCTTAGTATAGTTCTTGAACCAATGGCTTTCAAGGTTGTTAAGAAGGAAGTCATTGAGTCATTGTTAAAGCTCATTTCCTCCCATCACAATTGGAGAATAATATTTGGTGCATTTGAACTGACAGACAAAAGGCAGAGAAGACCTCTTGACCACTCTTTGTTGCCGCCGGTGGGTGAACAAAACATTCAGGAGATTGACGAAGATATTTCCTTTTGCATTTTTGTTTTTATTCCAAACCAAATGCCACATATTGTAGTAGAGAAATCTGAACCTTGGCAGTATCTCTCATTGAGTTTAAGCTGTATTTAGTATTTTTCCCCCCAGAAGAGTAGTCAGGGCTGTGACCTTTTCTTCACTCTCAGACCACCTTGGAATACAGCCCTATGTATAAGCAAGAAAGGCACCGTGCTCATGGGAAATGTGCTCAGTGAAGCCCGGTAACTCTTTGTATTCTAAATGCTTCCGAGCACTAGCGTGGCAGATGCCAGCAGAATATTGTCCCTTGTCGATCTTTTTCATTTCTTACTCTTCATCCCTATGGCTGCCTTAGGAAAAAAAAGCATAAAACCTCCCAGACTGTGTCTAATTACATCATCCCAGGTGGACAAAAATTGCTCCCTCTCTCCAACTAATGATCAGTTTATGATCTAAGGAAGGAGGATTGATCGTCCTGGTTATTTTTACCCTCACTGGTGCTAGAACAGATGCTCTTCCCATTCTGGGAAGTGTCTAGAGAGGCCTCTCCCTAAGGCACATCATGGAAATAGACTTGGACTGCTTTCTGAGTACCAGTGTGGGAAGTTTTTCTTTCTTTTCCAGGCCTTAGGGTACAGCACAAGATTACCTATTGGATCTTTTGAGAAGAAATTGTCCTCCTTTGAGCAAAGTAAACTCCTTCCCAGTCCTTCAGACTGATATGGCTCCTGTTTCGTCTCTCACTGCTGTGCCTCTGGATCTGCTGCAATGCTTGTGGGCTCTGTCCCTTGCTATCATCCACACCTCTGCCTGCCTCTGGCCTCAGAATGACAACTTGACCTCTGGTATGGAGGACTCCTAATTAATTTTTCATGGAAATAAACTTGACTCAAATACTGATGTTCAGAATTCTCCATAATCATCTGACTATAGCTCGACCACTCCCCATGGGTCCCTGAGGAAGATAAAGTGCAGAGAGACACTCTGGTAAAAGACTCCTCTTTACTACAAAGCAGGCTTTGGCTCCACACCGATCCCGCCTGGTAAGCCAACCTGGTGTGAGCAGGGAGGGCTCCTTTGCCTCCTCATCTAAGCCTCAACTTCTAACAGGCTGAGGCCTCTGATCCTAACAATGCCCAGTCATAATGCTCTGAAGATAAAAAAGGACATGGAAAGATAAACCTATGAAAAGCTCTGTTAGATGTGCCCAGCTAGGGGCCTCTCCCCTGCAAAGAACAGCCATGGGCTCATACCCTTCACTGGCCACACAGAGACCATGCATCTTTTTGTCTTTCTAATATTCATATGATGAAAATTAGTTTTCAGTGTGAAGGTTTAGGTCGTGGGGGGTTTGGTAGGTGATTAGGTTATGAGGGTGGAGCCTTCAGGAATAGGTTTTGTACCCTTATCAAAGAGGACCCAGAGAGCCACCTTGCCCTTTCTCCCATCTGAAAATTTGCTAGAAGACCCTCCCCCCAATGAGCCAGAGAATGGGCCCTTATCAGACATAATTTTGGATTTCCCAGGCTACAGAATTGTGAAAAATAAATTTCTGTTATTCATAAGCAACCAAGTCTATGATAATATATTTTGAGATACCAACCCAAACAGACCAAGGCAGACCAGTGCCTAGGAAGAGAAGCCACATAAAAAATTATAAGAGGCCCCAAAGCCCAAAATATTATGTGTTTAAGAACCTTCAGCAGGGTGTGGTGACTCACCCCTGTATTCTCAGTACTTGAGAGGCTAGGATAGAAGGATCACAGGCTTGGTAACTTCATGAGACCCTATTTGATAAGAAAAGATAAAATAGGGCTGGGATGTAGCTCAATAGTAGAATGCTCCTATGTATATTAGTAACACACACACACACACACACACACACACACACACACACACCTTTCTATTTATTTTCTGTATTATAAGAAAATCTATTCTCCTTTCCAGTGTTCTAATTATCCTTGATGTCTCCACTCCTTTTGTTTAAAATTTCCTACTATCAGAGCATTGTTTCCTCTTTAGATGTGGGTGAGTGAGGTGAGCAAGTAGGGATGAGAAAAGTGTCCTGTTCCAGGAACTCAGCCATTCCAGGCCGGTACTGTGCATTTCAAGGTGTTCTCTTTTATTGCCCGTAACAGCTTTTGACACAGGCCTGGCCCCTTCTGGAGTCTTCTGTTTCAGGATTTTTATGGTATCTTCTGAGGAGGGTCTCAGGCCCTTCCCTGGCTTCTTTTCTTCATGAGAAGAGCAGCTGAGGGGTCCTGAGCACATCTGCCTTCTGCTCCCACGTTCTGGATTCAGATGGAAGCGGTACCATGGCTCAGGGCAAGGGTTCTCCATAGGCTGGGGAGATGGTGGGCCACATTCCCATTTTCTTTCATGTAGACTATCTTGTCTGTTGTAATCCGCAGCACATCTCACTTATACTTGCTTCTGTGCTCTTACTCTCAAGCAGTTTTTTTTTTTTCCTGGAATCTTGTTCTTTAAGGCATTTCAAATGCAATCCTTCTTTCAAGGTTTTTGTGATTTTAAGTTCAAAGAATGTGTAATCTCTGCTGAAAATTCATCGATTTACTTCACACTATCTTACACTTGGATTTAGGGAAGCACACATTGATGTCCTTATACTACTTATATTTCCCTGTTATTTTATTATTATGTTATTATATTATATAATTACATTATATTATTATTATATTATTACATATTTTACATTATATAATATGAAATTATTATATCATATTATATTATTATGTCCTTATGCTACTTATATTTCCCTATTATTTTATTACTCTGGTCAAGGTCATTTTTAGTTTTAGAACTCTAATGATTATACTTGAATTACATTTCCAAACTGTTTCACCTATAGTATATTTGCTATTTGGGGTCCAGATAGTTCTTAAGGATCTGATTAAGCTCACACCTTGCCTCTCTAGTCAATGACAGTCCTCAACTCTCCCCACAACTGTTGAGTATCTGCTGTCACCTACCTATAACTGAGATAAATGCTGGTGTATCTTCTGCTTCTCACTCTTGTCTAGAGCAAGGATTGGAAAATTATTACCATGACTTGTAGGCTAAATCTGGCCCACTGCCTATACATTATGGTCTGTAAACTAGTAATAGATTTTATATGTTTGGAAAATAAAAGAAGCAGTATTTTGTGAACATGGAATTAGATAAAATTAATTGAAATTCAAATGTCAGCATCCAAATATAAAATTATTTTAGGACAAAGATGAGCCCTATTCATTCATTTATGTAGTGTTTATGGCATGATAAAGTGTCAAGCTTGATTAGTTGCAACAGAAATGGTATGACTCTCAAAGGCTTAAATATATGCTCTTTGGCCTTTTTAGAAAGAAGTTTGCTGATTCCTGATCTAGAGGCAAAGAGTAGCCTGTTCAGATCCCCTAAGAGGCTAATTCCCCCTGGATGTTAATAATTTGAGGAATTAGATATGATTTATAGAGAGATCATACTGAAGTTACACTCTGTGATTTTCTTTCTTGGCTCCTCCATTTTTTTTTCTCCTCTTTCTACTTGACCCACCCCTGGCCTGTTATTTCTGGTAAATTTCTCTCCCTATCTACTACAGCTCGGTTTCACTTAAAACAGTGTCTCGGAGCCTTACCAGTATTTTCAGGATCCATTTCCCTTTAAAGAAGAAATTTGCTGGAAGCTGCTAATATAATTAAGTTTCCCATCTTGCTATACATTTTTTATTTTGCAGTACTGGGGATGGAACCCAGGAGCATTCTACCTCTGAGATACACCCCCAGCCCTATTTTTTATTCTTCATTTTGAAACCAAGTCTCACTGAATTGCAAAGGGATTCACTAAGTAGCTGAGGCTGTCCTTGAACCACAATCCTCCGGTGTCAGCCTCCCAAATGCTAGGATTAAAAATGTGTGCCACCATGCCCAGCCTTATACACTTTTAAGGCTTTTAAACAGAAGGCATTGTATCATGGATGTTAAATATCAGCTGCTTTATTTTAAAATTTAATATGTATTAAATATTTGAGAAACAATATGTCTGATAGCTAGTCAAAAACTAAAATGTATATATGATAGTGTCTAAGAATTCATAACATCATCTGGGTGAATGGTGACCTAATGAGGTTAGTGAGTCCCCAGAGGCAATGATGCACTCACACTCTCATGACTGGTTGGTAGTGGTAATGGTCCACCCGAGACAAGAACTCGGAATTCTTGATTCTCACATGCCACACCAGCTCCCAACATGTCTTTTTTTTTTTTTTTTTTTTTTTTGGTGGTACTGAAGGTGGAACCCAGAGGCTTTCTACCTCTGGGCTATACTTCCAGACCTTTTTTATATTTTATTTGGAAATAGGGTCTCACTAAGTTGCTGAGAGCCTCACTAAGTAGCTGAGGCTGGCTTCGAACCAGCGCGATCTTCCTGTCTCAGCCTCCCAAGCGCAGGGATTACAAGCATGCGCCACCATGCCTGGCTCCCCACATGTCTTTAAAACTCTTCTCCTGGTATAGAAGAATAAAATAAAACTCCAGATTGTGCATAGATAACTGTGGAAAAAAGTTATCCGAAATAGGAATCGTGATATCATGCTAACCATAGAAAGTTATTCAGGAGAGAATTATAGATGAATTGTGTGAGATGGCAATCGCTCTCATGGGCACACAGACAGGTAGTCAGAGAGTCCTTTCAGGCTTCCTTGGTTAAATAGAATAGCACCAAAGACAATTAGACACTCTGAGCTACAAAAGCAGTAATTATTTTATCTTCAAGAATATTCCACTTTTCCTATTTTCCCACCTCACCACTAATTTAAGATAACTTGATGGCATTTAAATAGGAGAAAAGAATATGTATGTAAATGAGGGAAAGACAAAAAATGGCTATTAAAGTCCACTGGATTCTAGAAAGCTTCACATTTGATTTAAAAACCACGATTGTATAAAAGTGTTTAAAAATATCTGGAGAATTTTTTCTATTAAATTATTTTATTTTGAGAATAATAATGAGATTCTTATTCTAGAGTAAAATGAATTCAGCAGCTTTACAATAAAAAAGTAACAAAGTGAAAAGGATTTGAAACTTTTCCTGGCTATCTTTATCATTAACACTATATATGAGAATAGAAGCATTTCTGCAATTCATTCTCTCTCTCTTTAAATATATGACTTTATGATGGTATATATGTGCATATGTGATATATTTGGATACATACATGTGTATATACACATAATTCTGCATTAACTTATTATAATTATAAGAGGAAAATTATAATATACTGCATATAAATGCATTTTAGAGCTTTAAATTATATACATAAATTACATGTTTGGAACACTTCATGTTCATGTCCATTATTTCAAAGCAGTCACCACTATTTTTGAAGAAGATGTGAAACACTTCATATTTTTATACAAATTGAAGAACCCAGTATTTATGAAGGAAAAAAACAGGGACCATCAGTTCAACATTAAGATAGTGAAAGAGCTGTTTCATGCCATTAAACCACGCAGGTGTTTGAAAGATCACTGACATCCTCCTTTCTACTCCTAAGTAAAGCAAAAAGAGGAAGTATGTGATAAGAAGCTGAGAAATGGCTTAAATTGACCCTGCAGAGGTGCTTGGTACTATAGTTGCATGTTCTGTGTTAGCTTTGTAAACATTTAAGTATGTCAAAGAAACATATCAATATTTATTTGGCAAAGTAAAGAGGGAAAGTAGGAGCATCCATCTGAGATAATGACCACTGTGTACATTTTCTAATTGACCACGGCAAATTGAGAAAAATGGAAATAAAATTTAACTTTTTGAACTGCTTTTTGTAGTGTTTCTATTGCCAATTAGCTTTGACCTTGATTTCCAGATCTATTTTTTTAGGTATTTTCTTATTGGAAGTGAAAAAAAAAAAGCTTCTGAATGTGTTCTCTGAAGCTTATACACTGACACCTCCAAGGGATATAAGTTGTTTTCTTCTTCCTTGAAATCATGTTTTATTCAATACATTCTACTATTTTTTTAAATCAGTTTTCAACCTTTCAACTTCTTAGGCCTGGGTATATGGTCATTTTCTATTAAGTTTTTTGACATATTTTGCAGATCTAGTGATTATGACGTTACCCTATTCTCTAGAACATTACTGAATTTCAAGAGCAGACATTTGCTTAGTAAAATTTTAACAAAATTAAATAACATGGCACACTATGAATTATTGAAAATGTAAGTGATAAGTTTCTAATATAAGAAAGGGTAACAAAATTGAACAGGGGTTTTTAATATGTTTGTGTACATGTGTTTTAGCATGTGTGTGCATGTGAGTGATGGACACTTTGACATGCAAAATAATAGCCCCTTGAAGATGCCCATGTATTCAGCCTTTGAACATGTGACTATGTTACCTTATATGCAAAGGAAATTTTGCATATGTGATTATCTTGGATTTTCCAGGTAGGTTTAGTGTAATTGCAAATTTTAAATGAAAGAGGAAGGCTGAAGGGTCAGCAAAAAAGATAAAATTATGGAAACCAAGACAAGAGTAATTTTATTTTTGACTAAGCAGCATGAACCAAGAAACGTGGTTATGTTCTAGAAACTAGAAAAATAAAACAGATTTGTTCCTATCCTGCAGAAGGATCGAATCCCTGCCTAAACCTTGATTTTTGCCTCATAAAACCCATTTCAGACTTCTAACCTCCAGATATGTAAGATAAGATTTTTGTTATTTTAAGCCACTAGCTTTATGGTACGTTGTTACAGCAGCATTTGAGAACTAATGCAAACTCATTTGGGCTGAGGTTTCGGACTCTCTTCTAAGGTTAATATTTTAAATTGCATACAATAAAATTCTTAGATACATGATGAAAATAAATCAATTATATTAAAAGAATTTGACTACAAGATTAAAGTTTGTACACTTGTTTAACAAATTAACTGACAAGATAAACCAATTAGAATATAGGCAAGTTAAAGCTAAACTTTAACTTTTAAGTATTTATCAGTGTGAATGTTAACCACTTGTTTACTGGGCCCTATTTAGGTTTAACATATTGTACAGTCCTATTGAGGCTTACAATTTGCAATTTCGACAGTCTAGATTTGTGAAATTTTAGGATTTGAGTTTTCATCTCTGTCCAAGTTCAGTAAACAAACAGTTGTTGAGGGAGAAAGTAGAAACTTGAGTCATTGTCTAGGTCACTAAAATAAAATACAAGATTTCACTATTAACTGAACAAGTATGAGATGAGGAATCACACAATAGCTGGCCAGCTATTGATAAGCACTTTCATACAGAAAATTACATGCAATCTAAGTGGGTTTAATACTACCCTTATTTCAAACTAGGGAGAAGCATAAACATTATTTTGAGATATCTGTAACAACTATAAATGATATAAAAATATCTGTGCTATTTGTGACAAAATGATGAATACCACAAATAATCTTTCCCATATTTAGAACCAAATGAAATGTTTGATTTTTACTAGAAATTAAAAAAGTGAAGATTTATTGATTTTTAATCCAAGTTCTTGGACCCTCTAAATTCTATCAAGAGTTCCCAGTTAATAGACACTAACAGAGAAATAAAGCAATGCGTGACTTTATAAAATAGAGCTGTTCATCTTTCTCCTTTTTACTTTAATTTTGAGATAAATCTTCTCATTTAGGAACATATATCACATTGAAATACATCAAATGCATGAAGCCTATGATGGGCCTGTCTTGCCAGCTCTGGAATGTAGAGATATACCTTCTTTTTCTTCCTTAATTTCTTTCCTTCTCTGTGTTTTCCTTTTTCTGCCTTAAAGTATTTCTTCTCTTAGGAAATCAGGTAATTTTTAAAAATGCTTTAATAATGAGAAAATCATAATCTCTGTAAGAAGAAAGAAAGTAAATAAGGGTCTGGGAATGAAGATGAAGATTGGGTAGATATTTAGATAAAATTATTTGTGAGATGGTATTTGCTAATTTGTTATATGGAGTGAATGTAAATTTTCTCCCTCCCAATTTTTATGTTGAAATCCTGACCCTGGAAGGTGATGAAGGAGGTCTGACCTTGGGAGATGAATAGGTCATGAAGACTTAACCCTCTTGGTAGAATTCATGTCCTTATAACAGAGACCACAGAGGCTTCTTTCAAACCTCCACCATGTGAGGAAATCACAAAAGGATGCAACCTTTGAAACAGAAAGGGGCCTTCACCAGACAGCAGACCCGGTGGCACCCTGATCTTGGACTTCCCAGCCTCCCATACTGTGAGATCATCTACACCATCTGGTCAATGTAATTTTTGTTGTAAAGCCTGAAAGGACTTTGTAACGCATATCATATGGAAGTCAAGAAAGAAAATGATATTTTGATGTCTATATTACCATTTTCTCAAGGGACTGTTACAGAATCTATTTGAACACAAACAGCCTGATACTGCAAACCAATCAAACATCTGCTACTTAAAGAACGCTTCTATTTTGAAGTAGATTAGATGGTCCAACAGACATCCTACAACTTCAGTTGTACAATCTCCCTTGGTGAATAGAGTGTTCTCCAAACACTTAGAGAACAGTAATATAAAGAATGAAATGTTCAGCGTTTAAATTTCTGAAAATCAAAATGTACTCTTTTCCCACAGTCCTTTGTAGATTTTCACACTACCTATTTTTTATTAAATACAACTCTTTTCTGTATAAAAATGGTGCTCTTATTTAACTTGCTGTCATGAAGACAAATTGAGCTAGTCGACTCGGTAGTAAAATAGACCTATGTTCAAATGTAGTCAGTAAAAAGTCCAGCTAAGCTGGCATTTTTCAGGGTTTGCATTAAAGCGAGAGAAATGATAACTTGCTGAAGAGCAAGCCAGGCAAAACAGAAATTCGAATTCAAGAAAAAGTTGAAGTCTGGAAATGAGGTCTGAGCTTCCTTCAAAAAGACAAGTAGAATTTCACCTAGATTCGCTGTGACCATAGTGGATTGACTCTGTTACTTAGCCTTGTGGGACAAGGTGGGTCTCATGAGGTTTTTAGAATGAAGTCAAGGTGTTTTTTGGCAAATGAGAATATATAGTAAATCAATGGTGAGGCCTCTGGCTATAAGGGAAGTCATTGATCCATAACAGAGACTTTGGATTAATTTTCGCTATAAAAATGCATCAGATATAACTGACCGAAACTTAAAAACTGAAGGGCAGGAGTAATATTCACCATAGTGTGAGAAGTCCACTTGAACTAACCTTTTTTGATTATAATCTTAGATTTCATAGGTTTTGTTATTTTTTTTCTTTCTCAGTGACTGTCCACACTCATTTATAGTTAGTTGTGCGCATGCATCCTTCTATGTGTGGTATTGTATATGAAGGAAATGTGAATTTATGCACATGAATTGCAAATTAATGCAATCATAATATACATTCAAACACAACATAGAATTCATAATTTACAAGATCATAGGCTCATTAATATGTTTTGAGCATGGTTAGTTACTCAATATGGATCTTGCCATAGTTTACAGAGCTAAACAGAGATGTATACATATCTCATGCTTAATCCTCATTTAAGTAGAAAGAACTCAAAGTGTGACTATCACTCACAAATACTTGATGACCATTGTATACTGAGTCACCATTTGTAAGAACCCTTGGGAATTCACCAGTTGCACACTTCACGTTCAATCTGCCTTGTTAAGTGTAGGATTTAGATACTGTACCAGTAGATCAATGGATGAGGAACTAGGGTAAAGTGTGTGTGATAGAACTCAGAAAAAAAGAGAAGACACAAGGTGGGAACTCAGTGTGCATATTACTTGGTTGAAAAAGAAGAAAGAAATGATTTTCAATTTGACCTGGTCCTTTGACTAGGTAGCGTCAACATCAACGCATCGAGTTCGTTGTATCAAAGTGTCCAGCTTGGTTTGTTTTGTTATTTTCTAGACTTGACAGTCACTACTTTGATCTTTTGGGTGATAAGCTGGGTCTTTAATTCTCTCTTTTTAAATTTTTTTGTTTAACGATTTAATAGCCAGCAATCAACAAATGAACATCTACATATATTCTCCTAAGCATTACAGATGCCAGGATGAATTCAATATTTCCTGTCCTCCAGGAGTCTGATATTAAAGATGTGGATGTAAATGGGCAGTTTCTTCTTGCTTAATACCATGAGCTTTTGGCTAGAAGCCTTGGTTTTCAAGAAGGAAACTGCCGTTTACTGAATTCTGACTATGTATCTAAGTGCTATGCTAAGGGCCTTTGCATTCATTTTTGCATTCATTATATCCTACTTAATCCTTGAAAGAATCCAATAATGTGGTTGAGTTCCCACAGCATTTCTGCCAGTAGTCACTTGCTCTGAATAGCTTTTTAGGCAGGATGGAAGGTTGAATCTGACTTGACTGCTTTCTAAATGGATCCTGGTCAAGCTACTTAACCTTCCTGAATACCAGTCTCTCCAATAGATTACATTAGTTGTAATTAATAATATCTACTTCCAGCATAAGAATGAGATGAAATAAAGTAGTTTTAAATATTGATCTCACTGTGAGAACTCAATAAATGTTTCCTCTCCTTCATTCTTTTCATTTTAAATAAGAATTAAGGCAATTGTCGATCTTTCACACATGACTTCTAAGGGATGAAGTTCTCATGACATTGGAAAAAATCCAGTGAAATAAAAGCTTATGATCAATGGTCATGTCTTGTCATACCCCTATCAGTTCTGGCTCCAGGGACACACAACTCCTCTTACATTGACCTCAAATGATTTAACTGTTATTCTCTATGCTAGTATTAGCAGAGGGATATTTAATAGCCATACATAGGTAGTTTCAGGGTGTTGTGGCTACTTTCTTATAAAAATGTTTAATTTTCTTCCTTTTTGTCTTTTTTGACCGCAGAGTACAGATTTCACCGATGGAAAGGTTAATAAAAATAGCTCTCAAAGCAGACATTTGAAAACAATCCAGATCTAAGGGGAACAAGCATGTCCTGGAATATTCAGAGGAGGCTCCAGACTGGCTGGGAATCATTCCTTTAGACCTCGAGGGAGGAAAGATCAGTACCAGTACATACTAAATATAAAAATTTATTGCATACCTTTATATGCACAAACTTTTAAAAATAGTACATATGTCAAATCAGAATAGTAGTGATGCATGCATATCTATGTTTATAGCAGCATAATTTACAATAGCCAAATTATGGACCCAGCATAGGTGTCCAATAACATATGAATGGATTATAAAATTATGGGATATACACACAATGGAATTTTATTCAGCCATAAAAAAGAACAAAATTATGTCATTTTTAGGAAAATGGATAGATCTAGAGAATATTATGGTAAGTAATATTAGCTAGTCACAGAAAGCAAAGAGTCATATATTTTCTCTCATATATGAAAGCTACAGAGTATTTAGGATCCAAGAGGGATTCCAGAGCCCGACGTGGTGGTGCACGCTTGTAATCCCAGCATTTAGGAGGCTGAGACACGAGGATCGCGGTTCACAGACAGCTTCAGCTACTTAGTGAGGCCCTTTGCAACTCAGTGAGATCTCTTTTAGGAATAAAGAATAAAAAATAGGGCTGGGGGTGTAGCTCCGAGGTAAAATGCCCCTGGGTTCCATTCCCAGTACCATAAAAAAGGGGACTCCAGATAAGAGAAAAACTTACAGTGGAGTGATGATTGGGAGGGATCTAGGGGAGGAAAGTTAAGAGAGGGGGGAAAATTGATGAAGCAAACACTTCCATTGATGCCATGTGCGTATACAAATTTAGGAATACCAATCTCAATATCATGTACAGGGAATGGGATGGAGAGAGATGGGAGCCAGGGGAGGTTCATCAAATGCCATGTTCATGTGTATTTCTATCACTCTGAACTTTATTATGATATGAGATTACAATGCACCAATATAAGTATATTACAATACACCAGTGTTCAAAAGCGAATATGTATGTGTGATTAAAAAATTGCTGAAGTCTTTTGCTACTCCTGCCACTGCACTTTTGCTTACGTTTCGATATCTTAGATGACCTTGATAGCTTTAAATAGAATAGGCTTATCCTTTCATTTACGGTTTCAACACCTATAAATGGCATCTTTTAGCACCCCGTGTTGTAACTGGGAATATCACCTTTCTTATCCTTTGCGCCTCTTTTCTCCTTCTACTTCTTCACCCTTTCATAAGTACTTTTGCTTTTTCATTGTTAAGCTTGACCTCATGTGTAAAAAGGGAAAGAAAGAAACTATCTGGCAAGGAAGTCAGGAACACAAGTTTAAAGAAAACTATGATTATTTTAAGCAGTGTCATTTCTCTCTCTGTTAGCCAGCTTTCTTTCTTCTGTTGCTGTAGCAAAATTGCCAGACAATCAACTTATGAGGAAGGATTTATTTTACCTCTTGGTTTCAGAAATTTTAGTCCATGACCTACTTGGACCTGTCGTAATCAGTAAATAAAGAGATAGGACAGGCTGAGATTCCAATATTCTGCTCAAATGTAGGACCCAATGACCATATTTCCCTACACTAGACCCCACCTCCTAAAGGTTCTACCACCGCTGAATAGCGCCACAGGCTGCTGAGCAAGCCTTTGGCACAAGGACCATTGGGAGACGTGTCAGACCCAGACTACAGCTCTCTACTTAGACTTCTCTAATTGTCTACCTCAGAATTCTCAAATTTCAGTGTGCCGAAGAATCACCTAGAGTGTTTTTTCAATATACAGTTATCTAGAAAACAGTAGAAGTTCTCATTCTGTATGTCTGAGACAAGCAAGGCAATCTTTATGTTTGCCACTCATTGCAGACAGCTGTGAGGCAAGTGCTTCTCCAAGCATCCTGTATAAAATTTTAGATCTCCTTTTCCTAGGTGATAGAAAGTATCTCTCTTTGGCTTCAGGTGGCAAGAAATGCTATTCCAAAGAACAGCCATGTGCTTCCTAATGGAATTCGTAATGAAATGGCCAGTGTATGGCCAGTATACAGTCCATGGCTCTGGAGTGGCTGGTAACAAAAGTTTGTGATGATATATAATGTTACCCATCATGCAAAATTTGTATCTTAGGTTAATAAAAAACATTAAGCCATTAAACATTATGGAGGAAACTTCAGTAAAAGTCAACAGCAGCTTTTGGAGTTATTTCTCAGAAGACCCCTAATCTGATGGATTTACTGAACTCTAAGAAATTAAAGACATTTCCATTTGAACAGAAAAGATGATGGGACAAGCACAGAATTATGTAGATATAACATATCGGGAGTGTGTTAGAGCCTTTAATTTTGTATTTACAAATTTTGAATGGGAAAAGGGATACACTATAGGGAACCTTACTTCCTTTGAAACCAATTTAAAGAACAAATTGCAGAACATAACAGATTTATTTCTGCTGTTGTTCAGCTCCACCTACACCAGGGTGTGTGGGCAATAGTTCAATCAGGAAAGAAGACTAATTGTGAATGAACCACCTGAATTTAAGGTCTTACACAATTGCAGACATTGGGAAGCCAAGGGCCAATAGAGGGCGCCCGAGGATCAGAGAAAAAGCACCAACTAGCCTTTTTGAAGTTTTGATGTGGGTGGATAAGCCAGTTTGCAGAGAAATCAAAGAAATGATATCTCAGAACTCTGAAGATAGGAGGCCCTGACTTTATCCTTCTATGGCAGGAGGAGCAAGGAGCAGATTAGATAAACTGGATATCAGTGATGGGTTAAGCATACAGGAATGCTTTCCTTGGGGCCAGATAAGATCCCAAAAATGAGAGCTGTTCTGGAGCCACTTAAAATCCTGTCCAAAGGACTCCACAACAGGGTATAAAGGACCACCTGTGAGCACCTGTCAGAGAACAATTTACTACTGCTGTCTCTTTAAGTCCAAATAATTATTCTCTAACTAGATTGAAGAACCCACAGGCACCTTCCAAAGGAAGGTGTCAGCTGTGGTCCTCCCAGCAAGAGGTGATAGTAGACACCTGTGATGCCAGAGGAAGCCAGCACAGGGTCTACTCAGCTCTTCTTTCCTTTTCTTACACCTTTTGCTTCACACCTGGATGGACCCACATCTGAGTCAGACAATCAGATGGAAGAAGAGACAGTGAGAAAAGTTGAAAATATTCCCATTGAGACCCCCTAGGAGACATGAGATGACATCATTTTTCTATGTTTTACTACTGCGAATTGAATTCTACCTCTGAGCTACAACTCCAACTTTAGTTAATTTTTTAAATTTGAAATAGGGTCTTGCTAAGTTGTTGAGGTCTTTGCTAAATTGCCGAGGCTGCCATCTTTCTGTTTTAGCCTCCCACATGCTGAGATTGCAGAGAGCCACCATACTTGACTACAGATGCTATAATTTCAAGAAAACTCAGACTGAAATTTCACTGGGGTGGATATATTTATTATGACTGAAAGTGATTAAGGAAGTCGTGGGTTTTTATTGGCATTTTTATGCGGGGAGGGGGGAGGACCCAGGCTTCCAAAGTGCATTTAAAGGACAAGTAAACCAAAGGATAAAGTTGTTTTCTGATGTAGCAATGGAGGAATTTAATATTCAGTTTAGCAGTGACCTGCCTGGGTAAAACAATCACTCAGCACATCATAAGGAAAACCAGCTTATCTTAACTTTACCTGAAAGACAAGTTTGAAGGAAAGAGTTTTTGAATAAATAGA
Source organism: Muscardinus avellanarius (assembly GCF_963383645.1). Taxonomy (NCBI): domain Eukaryota; kingdom Metazoa; phylum Chordata; class Mammalia; order Rodentia; family Gliridae; genus Muscardinus; species Muscardinus avellanarius. Next base: position 22,983,592 of record NC_137800.1, read on the forward strand.
AGGATGGCAACTGAGAAAAGTGGGGCTTAAGAGCCCCGCTAACAACAAATCTCTATTACCACAAAACCAGTGCCTTTCATAGCCAGAAAACACCATCACCAGAGAAACAAAAAAATCACCATCCCCAGAGAGGAGGGGGTCTCATAACGGAGCTCAGAGCCACAGAGGAGATACGCCAGCCTCACGGCCGAGGACGCGGCAGCAGCACCTTACTGCCAGCAGCAGCGGTGAGCTCACCGGACGGCTCCAGACCAATGCACTCAATAGCCCACCAGGCTCCAGAGAGGAGCGGTGGACAGTGAGCTGAGGTGAGCCACTGCGGAAGAGCCTGAACAGCAAGCCAAGGTAAGCCACTGAGGAAGAGCCCAGACAGCGAGCCGAGGTGAGCCGCTGTGGAAGAGCCCGGCGAGATTCGGCAGATTTTTCGGCACGGGGAGCATCTAAAGCTCCCAGTGGCTGGGCTCAGCACACACTGCAGGGACTCAGAGCAGAGCTCAAAAATAGAGAAGAAATTCACCAGCCTCACGGTTGAGGGCATGGCAGAGGCGCCATATTGCCACCAGCGGCAGCAGCAGCGAATTCACCGAGTCCACTACAGCTCCATCTGCGTATTCAACAACAGTGAGTCAAATTGCGGGCCCCAGAGGATAAATCCCAGTACTGACTCCCAGGGACTTGACCCAGTTGGGGAGTGGCGGTAGCAGAGATATCACACCATAGGAGAACGCGCAACCTGGCACCCCCCATAGTCTAAAGCAGCCTCTATTGACTCCCTGGGTCTGAGACTTTGCAATACAACCCAGTAAAGGAGTAGTGGTGACTGAGATACCACAGACTCGAGATCCAGAGCACCTTAAGTGAAGTCGTAGTGACCTAAGGGAAGAACCCAAAGAAGGCACAAACTCCTGAAATCATGGGAAAGAGGAATAACAATGGAGCAATGAATGCCCACAATCCCACAACATCAGAACCCAATAAAACAGAAATTCAGAGATTTCTAGAAGATGAAATCAGGAAAATAACTTTAGAAATAATAGAGGTGTTTCGAAAAGAATTCAGAGAGATCAAAAAACAGATAAAGGATGCAATTAATGAAGTAAAGGCCTCAATTCAAAGTATAAACAACCGATTAGACCAAATGGAGAATAATCTCTCTCTTAGAAGATGAGCAATCCAAAAATGAACGCATGGTTTCTAATCTAGAAAAAAATATTTGACAGCAGAAATCTGACATTGAAGAAATATGGGCCCATTTTAAGAGAGCTAACCTAAGAATAATTGGAATAGAGGAGGGAAAAGAAGTTGAAACCAAAGGGATCAACAATCTCTTCAAGGAAGTAATAGCAGAAAAATTTCCAAACATAGAGCAAGAGGTCGATACACAGGTCCAGGAAACTTATAGAACTCCCTTTAGACAGGATCGAAGAAGAGGATCCCCATGCCACATAATTGTCAAAATGACCAATGTGGAAGCCAAGCAGAGAATCTTAAAGGCAACAAAAACAAAGGGCCATGTGACATTCAGAGGCAAACCAATTAGAATTACTCCAGACTTCCCAAACCAAGTCATGAGAACCAGAAGGGCTTGGAGTAACATATTCCAAACTCTGAAAGAAAACAACTTCCAGCCAAAAATTTCCTACCCAGCAAAACTTTCTATCAAATTAGATGGAAAAATAAGAAGCTTCCATGACAAACAGAAACTGAAGGAATTTATGTCTTCAAAACCAGCGCTAGAGAAAATACTCAAAGAGATTAACTACAAAGAAGAAATAGGTAACACACACCAGAACCAGAGAAACAAGATTTTCCATCCAACAGACAACTAAGATTAGTTATCTGTGGAGATTCATTATTTATGTTAGTCTTATACCTATCTCTAAATTGTATTGTTTTCTTTTGTTGTTAATTTTTAGGATTTCTAGTTGGAATATTAATATACCTTCAGATATAGCATTTGGAAATATTTTATCCCATTCTATCAGTAACTTTTAACTGTTTACATTGTCTTTCGATATACAATATTTTATTTGTTAGGGAGTTTGTATACCCTTTTGTTGCCTGTGCCATTGAAATCATATCCAAGAAATCACTGCCAATTTCAATGTTGTGAGCTTTTATGATCCAGATTTTCTTCTAAAAGTTTATAGTATTAAGATTTATATTTAGGTCTTTTATCTATTTTGAGTTAATATTTGTATATGGGATTAGGTAAGGGTCCAATTTTATTATTTTTCATGTAATTATTATTTTTCAACAATATTTAGTTAAAAGATTATTATTTCCTCCACCAAATGTTCATGGAAACCTTGTCAAAAATAACTTGACAATATATGGAAGAATGTATCTCTAGGCTTTAATTTAACTCCAATGTTTTATATATCTGCCTTTAGAACAGTACTACACTGTTTCAATTATTGTAGCTTTATATGGTTTGAAATTAGGATATATATATCTTCTAGCTTTGTTCTTTTTTGTGATCATTTTGGGTATCTAGAGTCCATATTCTATATTAGGATAGATTTTTTCTGAAAAATAAATATATAAGTATATGATAGTTTCACCTAAAAAAAAAGAAAAAAATATTATTCTCTGGTAAGAAAGAAAGCAAAAATAAATATTGAAATGTTATCTTTAAGTTATCAAAAGCTTGGTATCAGACAAATGAAACTGATATGTGAGATTATCATTTTTAATTTTGGATAAATTGTTATAATACTAGATGTCAACCACTAAGCCAAGCATGGGAAGGAGGGATGGGGAGGGAATGGGGTGGGGATCGGGTGGGGGCTGACTGGGCGATGTGTGCATGTATGTCTACAAAAGTTTTTTGTATCCCACTATGATGTATGAATATAGTGCAGCAATAAAAAATTTAAAAAAAACCACTTGGGAAAATTCAACAATTTTTTTCCCTTAAGAATTCTTAACATATATAATGTTTTTCTTCACTTAGCAATATTAACTTTAGAATCTATTGATTCAATTATTATTTCTAAGAAGATGTCAGGTTAGCCTAATTTCAAATAAATGTTAAATAAAGAGTCACATTTTAAGAAAAAAAATAAATAGGAGATTTTCTGGAATACATAAGTGTAATCTAATATAGCTTTAGAAATAGCAGATAATTGTTGCAAAAGAAAAATTTGCTCAATGGCTCTGGGACTTGCTATTACACCATCAGTGGTTTCTCTGTAATTTTCAGAATGTGTCTTCACTTTTTAAGGGTCTTGGTAGTGACTAAGCCTCCTGGATGAGTCATTCACTGGTTGGGGGAGTCTACTATTTTGCCATCTTTATCCTTCCCTAACCTAGAAAATTCTTGCAATTTAGCTTAAATATTTGATTTCTACCCAAGAATGATAAAGTGAAATTATAATCTCATAAATATAAATTATTTAAATCTTTAATTCCCTTTGCCTAAACATATGTACTGCCATATGCTAGCAAACCCTTTAATAAAGTGCTGGAGATTATGTCTTATTAAAAACAGGTTGAAATTTTTAGACAAAAATTAGACGTGAAAGTAAGTTGGAATGTAATTGTAAAGTATTCCCAATCTCTACCTTACTCTGGGAAACAACTTTACTATTTTTTTTTTTTTTTTGCAGTACTGGAGGTGGAGCCCAGGGGCATTCTACCTTTGAGCTACACCCCAGCCCAATTTTTAATTCTTTATTTTTTGAAATAGGGTCTCACTAAGTTGCAGAGAGCTTCACTTAGTAGCTGAGGCTGTCAGTGAACCATGATCCTCCAGTCTCAGCCTTCAGCTGGGATTACAAGCGTGTGCCACCATGCCCAGCTTAATTTCTTTGTAAACTATAATTATTTGAATAATATTGAGGAAAAGGTTGATTCTTAACTATATTACTCCAAACCTTTTTATTAAGCTTTATGTTTTTCAGTACAAAAATTCTGAAAAGAAAGCATTTTGTTGGGCCAAAATTGTATTGCTAGTTATTATAAGCATCACTTTTTATTTTTGCACTAAGTATCATCTCTTAAGGAGTAAACCAAAAGATATCACCTGCAGAATATTGTCAATCCCATTGGTTCACCTTTGTTCAGTATTATATGCAGGGTTGGGGTGGGCACCTGCAGGGTTAAGATACTGGTGAAACTCCTGTGGAACAACCAGCTTTGGGCTCCCCACAAGACCAATGAAGAAGGTTACTGGGATACCATCTAGGAATATAAACTCAATTTCCTCAATCACATATTTTTAAATGCCCATCTGAAACAATCTTCTATTAGAAAAGACCATCTCAGGAAAGAAATGGCATCTCCTCAGCATGCTTGAAGCTGTGTCCTTGAGTTAAGTTTCATGGAAGAAAAGCAACGTGCTTGCTTATTAGCTTTGCCCTTTGTGGCTACACTTAACTGCTGCAGTGTTAATGGGATGTTTTGGAATTTTATGGAGGCAGCAACAAACAAGAGGCATATGAAATTTGTTCCCTCATTTACTCTGACATCATCTATTACATTATTTAATGTACCCTATAAATCCTTATATAAAATATTCTTTTGGAATTTAGTTCCAGAAAAAATAAAAACAAAAACAACAGCAAAAAACAAAAACAAAAACTCATATTCTCTGAGGGACTCATCCTTCCTTCCTTCCTTCCTTCCTTCCTTCCTTCCTTCCTTCCTTCCTTCCTTCCTTCCTTCCTTCCTTCCTTCCTTCCTTCTTTGCAGTACTAGAGATAGAACCCAGGCACATTCTACCTCAGAGCTACATCCCAGCTCTATTCTTTATTTTTTATTTTGAACCAGCATCTCACTGAGTTGCAAAGGGCCTCACTAAGTAGCTGAGGCTCGTCACAAACCCAAATCCTCCTGCCTCAGCCTCCCAATTGCTGGGATTACAAGTATGCACCACCACTTGGCTTGAGGGGCTCATTTTTAAGCCTCTTTCTTTCTGATTATAGAAAATTACCATGACTTATTCAGAGAGACTTGGGATTGAATGTTGAATCCAGGGCATTCTACCTCTGAGATATACATCCAACCCGTTTTTAAATTAATTTTTTACACCAGAGATGAACTCAGGGGTATTCTACTTCTGAGTGATAACACCTGACCTCCTCCCTAAAAGTAATAGTTGAATATATCTTAATTCATTTACCATTTATATGGTGCATAATAATGCATCTTTTCCAAAAGTGTGTTAATTTTCTTTATTCATTTTGCAATTTTAGCATTTTATATTTAGTTATGCCAAAAGTCAAGCCTTCATTATACAATACAATATTATCTCTGCAGTAAATATAAACTAGCTGATTAATTTACTGATTTTTGAAAACATACCTTCAAACCCACTGAGTTTTGATAATTTTTTTCCTGCCCTTTTCATGAAACCAATAAGCAGTAGCTAATCTGTGATTTTCCAATATGGTATTTTCTTCTTTTTCATAATCAGCTGTATTTGTTGTAAGCTTTCCGAAAGGAATAATTACTTTGGTCTCAGTTATTTTATTGCTATAATATTCCACCTTTCTCTTAAAAATGAATTCCAAAGGGCATGGAAAACTCCCAAAATTAGATGGTAGAATGCATCAGACCTTCATAGAATGCATTAGCTTTCATCAGGGTATTAATGAAATAGTATCTAAGTCAACTACTTTCTGGATAAGGTATTTTAAGTAAATATGTTGTAAAATATTAGAGTGTAAATTTCCAGTTAATCTTGTCTTTTCTAAAAATGACTATTTTTCAAATGTTTTGAAGAAATATATACTACCTTAAAATACCTGTTAGAAAGTTACATTTTATTGTTAAGGTAATTCTAAACCATGTGGGCTGTGGGCTTAATATCTGCTTCACAGGAGCACCTATTTTTATTTTTTATTTTTTGGTGGTACTGGGGATGGACCCCAGGGGTGTCTACTTCTGGGCCACAGCATTAGTTTAGTGTGTGTGTGTGTGTGTGTGTGTGTGTGTGTGTGTGTGTGTACTCTCTATTTCCAGTTAAGTTACTGTTCACTTTTTATTTCTTTACGTTTTTGCCTTTTTAAATTCTCTTGGGATTGTGTGTGTCTATGTTCGTACAAACAACACAGAATGAAGCAATTTATTTCTGCCAATTATTCATTAAGCTCTATTGATCTTATCCTTCTACCATAGCCAACTTCACGTTCACATTCTAGATTTCTAAAATAATTAATAATCCAGAAAGCACTCTGTATCCCTGTTGTTTAGTTTTAAAACACACTATGTGGTAAGCAGAAATAAAGTTTCTTGCTGTTTAGATAAAGTTTAGAAATATTTATGGTGCTGGGACTTGCTTACAAAGGTTGGTGGCAGGAAAGACCCAGTAATGACCATCTTAATTTTACTACAGGCAAATTTAGTAAAGGAGTAAATTGCTTCAATCCAGAGCACACACATTTATTCATTAAACCAATATTTATTTTGCTCTAATAAGTGATAGGTATGCAAAAGTGAATAAGTTCTTGTCCTATGAATGAATTGAAGCCATGTATATATATATATATATATATATATATATATATATATATATATATATAGTTATATATATAGTTATTTTGACATATAGATTTTAAGTTGCCAAGGAACCCTTTATATAATGAAACCATAAAAATATATATTTAGCTCATTTTACAACTTTCAATTAGGATGGTAGCAAAAATTTGTAGGACTATATTTCTTTATATTCTATGTTAAGTAATAGAATAATAGCTAATATATAATAAAATACATATGTTATTTATTTTACAACTTTCAACTAGGATGGAAGTAGAAATTTGTAGAATTATTTTTATTTCTTTACATGGTATGATAAATAATAAGATAATATCTAATATATTTATATAGAGCTTTAAAACACATTTCCTTTATTTATAGTTAGTTCACCCTATAGAGACTAATTAAGCAAAGGGGAAATAGTTAAAAATGTTAGATTTTCCAGCAGGTTTTAAAGATGTGATAACCAAAGAATAGAAGTGTTATATAGTATTCCAAGTATTTGTTTAAAACAAACAAACAAACAAATGACATAAACAATAACAAATAAACCATAATCCCTGTCCTGAAAGTATTCTAAGTGATAAAGGTTTTAGTGCACCTTTGTGCAATTATCTTTGTTTCATTTTCTCCTAAATTTCCTGTTACTTAAATATTCTCATCAGTTTATTGGAATGTTAAACTATTCAGGATACTAAAGCATGGTCCATGAATCTAAGGAAATGTTCAATACTTTATAGCTAGGAAAAATAGATTTTGTATCTTGACCTTTAAGTTAAGCTTTTCTTTTCAGAACTATATTACCTTGCAAAGTACACAGGGAACTGAAGCCAGCTTGTGACCTTTTGTTAACATGTAGTTTTGAGATATGGGAAAAAAGCCATTGCATAGATCAGGAATTTTATTACAAAAAGAATTGGGAGTTGGTTGCAAGCGCCACCTCTCTTAGAGAGCTAGACAGCAAACTATGAGACATGTATTTTTTTGGAGAATCCTGTAATTCCTGCGATACCATCCAAAGGCCACTGCGTGAAGTGAGAGCCAGATAGCTCAATGTGAAGATCGGCCAGAAGGTGAAGGAATGGTTGGCCTGTTGCTATCAGGAACATTCTTGAAGGCTGTTATTAGTGAAAATCAGCTTGTTTAAAGATAGCAGACTCTAATTAATGCTAATTGAAAATTCCCCTGGTGGATTAAGAGGCCAACTGTGATAAGTGAAATGGAGTGGGGTGGGGAAGCCACGTGTACATTGCCGAGGTGGCCAAATGGTTTGTAGCCAACGGTTGACCCTGTGGGTTCTGCCTTCAAACATCCCAGAATCTGATCCGTCTCACCACTGTTCCTGCTGTGGCCTTGTAATAAGCCTACTTTGTTATTGCAAAGCCTCTAATCTTTGTACTATTGTCAGTACTCCTCATTCTTTATACAGTAGCTGAAGGAATCCTGTTACTGTTATGTGAAAACATATCATTGCTGTGCTCAAAACCCTTCAGTGGTTCCCATTAGATCTTGAGAAAAAAAAAGCCAATCCCACAATGGCCTACATAGCCCATAGAGTTTGGCCCGATGCGGCTCCCTGTCTTCCTCTCTCACTGCTCCCCAAGTACATCTGTGGTGTTGCTATCAGCTGGGCTGGGAGGTCTGCACCAGGCCGAGGAGTCTGAGGCTTCAGGCTTCTGCTATGTCCCTGGCATTGATTTGCTAGAGCTGCCCAAGCACCACCCTTGAGTGATTTACATAGATACTGCACCCACTGTGATGATGGGTTCAGAAAGACTTCTTTTCTCACTGGGTCATGACAATCTCCTCCAATAGAGAAATTACTCCTTCCTCGACACACTTGGGACTCTCACATTTACCGTAGCACTATTTACAATAGGTAAGAAATAAAAAAAAAAAACAACTTAAGGAGCCCATAAATTGACAAATGGATAAAGAAAATATGATATATATAAACAATGGAATATTATTCATCCATTAAAGGATGAAAATCAGCCGGGCGTGGTGGCACACACTTGTAATCCCAGTACCTGGGAGGCCGAGACAGGAGGATCTAAGTTCGCGGGTAGCCTCAGCTACTTAGTGAGACCCTTTGCAACTCAATGAGATCCTGTTTCAAAATAAAGAATAAATGATAGGGCTGGGGGTGTAGCTCAGAGGTAGAATGCCCCTGAGTTCCATCCCCAGTACTGCAAAAAAATAAAACAGGATGAAAATCTTGCCATTTATGAGTATGGTTGGAACTAGGGGACAAAAGGACATATGTTAAATGGAAGAGCCAGGCAAGCAACAACTACTGCTCGTTTTTACTCATTTGTAAATATGTAAAAAAGTTGGTCTCATAGAAGTTGGAAGAAGCATAGTGATTACTAGAAGCTGGGGAAAAGAGTGGGCTGAGAAAATTAATGAAAGGTTGGTCAACCAGTACCATGTTATAGGTAGATAAAGAGAAAAAAAGTCCCATTATTATTCTATGCTACAATAAGGTGACTATAAGTAATGATAATGTGTATTTCAAAAAAGCAAGAAAATACAGGGATGGTAGTACACACTTGTAATCTCATTACTTGGGGGATTTATACAGGAGGATAGCAAGTGTGCGGTCAGCCTCAGCATCTTAGTAAGATCCTCTGCAACTTACTGAGACTCTGCTTTAAAATTAAAATATAAAATAGGTCTGGGGGTATAGGTCAGAGTTAGAGTGCCTTGGGGGTTCAGTCCTCTCTAATACACACACACACACACACACACACACACACACACACACACACACACAAGCGCAGGAATAAATAATTTGAATATCTTATCATAAATAGTAATAAATGTTTGGGGAAATAGATCTGCTAATTGTATTTTGTGTGTGTGTGTGTGTGTGTGTGTGTGTATGTGGTACTGGCTATTGAACCCAGAGGGATTCTACCTCTGAGCTATACCCCAAACCTTTTTTATTTTTTTGTTTTTGAAACAAGGTCTTGATAGGCTGCTCAGAGTCTTGTTAAGTTGCTGAGGCTGTCCTTGAATCTGTGATTCTCCTGTCTCAGCCTCCCAAGTACTGGGATTATAGGTGTGTACTGCTGTGCCCAGCTTGTTAATCTGAACATTATGCTATTCTTGCATATACACATATCTGAAAACATCCCATGGCACCTCATAATATGTATAATTATTAGGTGGTAATTTGAAGCAAAATTAAAATATAATCTTAGTGACTTGTTCTCCTGCTTGTTAAATTATAAAGGAAAAGAAGGTATTTGCCACAAATATATGCAATGAGGGGCTCATCTGCCCAATATATAATGAATTCCTAAAAGTCAAGAAGTAAACAGCAAACCTGCGAATAGGAAATGGACAAGAGACCTAAACAGTCACTTCACAAAAACAGCTACCTAAATGACCAATATAAAAACGGTTGGGGTAGAGCTCAGAGGTAGAATCTCCCTGGGTTCAAGACCCAGTAACACACACACACATACACACACACACACACACACACACACACACACACACACACACACAAAGTGCCCCATTGCATTAGAATGAGTGAATAGGGCAACATAGTGAGACCCCATTTAAAAACATCATTATTTCCACTTAATTTTTTGATTGAAATGTTTTTGTTTTACATGTGGCATTTTCAACTCAAAAGACATATCCTATCTCTAGAAAAATGACTTGTGATCACCTTTCATACCACTTCTGACAATGACCTCAAATCCTTCTTTTTAAACGCCTTTTTTCATACATCCTAGTCTCACAGCATAATGTAGTTTGTGATAATAGACTGCATGCACACAGCAGCCGCTGAGCTTTCTTACCTGTCAAAACCATTTTTCTGCTATTTGTTTCAAAACATGTGATGATCATTGTAAAATGTTCATTATAATTAGGAGTCAAAGAATATCTGTTGAGAAGCTTCTTTCAGCTAAACACTATACAAGAACACTGGGAATGAAGAATAAATTGAAAACTCCTTTCTGGCCCCATCAAGCTTACCTTCTGATAACTAGAAATACAGTCTTGATATGAGTGATAAGATTTTTTTAACCTAACAGTAAATCTGATGAATAGTGTGCTTTTAATTGACAGTATGCTGTGGAATATTATAGCATTAAAGTTGTGAACAAATTTAATGGGACGGAATGCTATAGGATAGTTGTAAACATTACATAATTGTAAGCGACCAATTGGAAAAAAGTGATCCGCTCAATTCACTAACCAATCAGAACAAAGGTAAACAATCTAGCAAAATATAGTCTTTACCCAGAAAGACTATATTTTAAAATTTATTTTTATTTATTTATTTTTTGTGGTACTGGGCATAAAATCCAGGGGCATTCTACCACTGAGCTACACCACCAACTCTATTTTTTTTCTTGTTATATGCATATATTTCTCACTAAAGATGCAAGAATAGGGCAAATGCTTCGACTCCGTTGTTGAGAAATCCAAGGAGAAGCACTTTATGTGCAGCTCCTCTAAGAAACACCACAGCATTTGTGTTGAGTCCATTTGCCATTCAAGTCCAACTCGCTCCTAGCTGTGCTCACTACTAAATTCTCTTCAGAGCCCTATTTTTTATTTTGAAAGAGGGTCTTACTGAGTTGCAAAGGGCCTCACTAAGTAGCTGAGGCTGTTCGTGAACCGTGATACTCCCATCTCAGCCTCCCAAATACTGGGATTATAAGCATGTGCCACCACACCCGGCTTAGAAAGACCCTATTTAAAGAAGGACCCAAGGCCGGGCGTGGTGGTGCACGCTTGTAATCCCAGCCCTTGGGAGGCTGAGACAGGAGGATTACACAGGTTCGAAGCCAGCTTTAGCTACTTAGTGAGGCTCTCAGAAAGTGAGACCCTGTTTCCAAATAAAATAGAAAATAGGTCTGGGAGTATAGCCCGGAGGTAGAAAGCCCCTGGGTTCTACCTCCAGTACCACCAAAGGAAAAAATAAATAAAAAATAAATAAAAAAGAAGGACCCAAGAACAGAAAAATGCTGGTGAGGCAAGTGATTGCCTGCCACAGTGCCATGACTGGAGGCCCTCCATGAGCTAAGTCATCCAAAGGGACAAGCCTGAAGTAACCGTGATAATCGGGCGCCATGGGCCTTGTTCCTGTGAGAAGATAAGCCCCTCTGGCTTCTCTCGCAGATGTGGTGCTCTGGTGATGTACGAGTTTCAGGTAACAGCTCTGCTGAGGCCTGTCACCAAAGGGATAAGCTCAAAGTTACTGTTGATCTTCTGGCACTAAGGCCTCTGTTCTTGTGGGGAGAATCTAAGTCCTTTTGGTTTGTCTCTAGAACCAGGAGCTCTAGAGACCCGAGAGTCAGTCCCCAGACCAGTCAGCAGTGGGAATCTCCTGATTGCAGACTAGACTTTTCATTTGGACTTTAAATTGACAGTGAGTGAACTGTGAACCTGACCTTCACATGTGTGCATGCTTTGACTCCTCATTTGACCAAAGTCCACCAGAGATAGACTTGAACACTGTGTGGGGAACACCCCTTTTGCTTTATGATCAATGAAGCTGGCATTGTGGAAAGACAGGAGATGTGGGTGTTCTTTCTTTTGTGACATGGAGTGCTTGAGACAAGATTCATAAAAGAAATAAACAAATGCATGACTTAATTGGATATCATTAAGTGCCACGATAATAGTTGAGGCAGCTAGAGGTTACAGGAGAAACAGGTTGTATAGTCAGAGAAGACAGAAGACACTGGTCATTAAAAATCAAGAGGAGGAAACTTCTAGGGGGAAATGTACTAAGTTCCTGAACCAGAGGGAAGGTGCATATTTCCAAAGGTGACCAGTGTGTTTGGAATGCGGTGGGAAAGCATGTATTTGGGCATAACTGAGTGAATAATAGCAATAGGTATAATTACTCTAACTGGATTTGTCTTTACTCTTTCTACTATTATCTATCATCTATTTATCTATCATCTATCATGATCATTATCTATCTATCATCATCATCATCATCATCATCATCATCATCATCATCATCATCATCATCTATATTCTGATGTCCTGAACTGCTAATAGGAGTTAGTCACTGGGTACCAGTTCCCAGGGGCTTAGTTATGAATCTCATTCTTTATGAAACCAGCTTTCATGGAGCTCAAGTTGCATCTATGGACAAAAAACAAAGCCAACAAACACTGGCTTAGGTACCAAGAGGTCAGAATGCCCATGGTTACTTAGAGAAAGGCCATAAAATTATGAAATACTGACTGAGAAGGCATGTCTTCTTTTCTGAGCAATACATGCGGGGGATTTTGTGTCTTTCCTCTGCTGTACTCTGACCTCACTTAGGAGCAGTGGTGGAATCCATTTGCAAGTTCCAACTCATTTCCCAAAGAGGCATCTGTCAACATGCACACCTCTTGCATTTAGTGTGATGTCTGATAGGCCTGAAATTCTTGCTAAACAAATCTTGGCATCTCTTCCTCTCCTAGTTTTAGCAAGTTAATTACTCTTCCATAAGATGTGATTTCCTGGGATTCAGTGAGCTGACATTGCCTCATGTTAATTTATTCAAGGCTGAACAGTTACATTGATTAGACAACTCCACAGCACCAGGTCTTGATGCCGCTGGAGTTGCTGTCTTTGAATTTCAATGCTGTTAATGACAGAGGAGCAAGGCTGGTATGTCTTCTGCCATCACCTATCTGCACGTTCAATAGATGTTTAAAGTTCCTATTAGGAACAGGTATTGTTTTTGTGTAGTACTCTGAAGAGGATTCTCTGGATAAGTTTCAGAAGCACTAAAGCTTAGGCGGACCAAGTTTATTGTGCAGTGCAAACTTATCACCTTTCAGGATTGGGGTTCTGGGTGCAATGAATAGCATTCTACTAAAAGTGTCATTTTGAGGAATGATGGTAGCATAGTGTGGTGTGCACCTAACAACAGACACGAGAAAAGTCTCAAGTTCAATTACTAACATATCTGCATGAGCTGAAACCAGAGTGATGGAATGTTCCTAGGCAAACTATGTAACAGGCAGAGCACAGAGGAGCTGAAGAAGAGAGCAAGACTGGTGACTGGTAATCAGCCCATTTACCATATTGCTTATACGCTTCAACATAGCAGCCTCCTTTCCTACCTTTTGGCTTCTTTTTGATCATGTTGAGAATAGTTTTGGTCATTGCTTGAATGTACTTTTGAAGAGCACAAAGAACTTTAAAATGGTACTCCAGAGAAAATTTACTGGGATGCCTGACTGGGAGGGCTTTGCATAATACAGAGAAGATGTTCATGGAGATTCCCACAGAAGCAATGGTTTTTCAGAACTTTCATCTCCAATTTCCAGTGGTTGCTTAGAGTAATTTTTGCTGTCATTCTCTTCCATGACCTCATACTTTCTTGAAATGTCTGCTATTTTCATTAGCCTTGCTTAATGATACATCAAAGGAATAAAGGACGTAAGAATTTGGTATACGGAAAAGGAGAGAAAAATTAGCAAATTGGAAACATACAATTCAGTGGAATCAGGGATCAGGGGACCCATTCCAAAAATATGGAATCTTTGATGACTGATGCTGCTGAACAATTTTCATATATTTGGTCATGAAACTATGTTATATGGGAGGGAGAAGAGAGGAAATGGGGTGGGAATTGGGTAAGGACTAATTGGGTGATGTGTGCATGTATGCATCTACCTTCTTGTACTCCATTAAGATGTATGACTACAATGCACCAATAAATTTTTAAAATATGTTATATAAATAGGATCTTAGAAAAATAAATCTTGTGTGTGAAGAAAAATTACTTATAATTTTTTTAAAAAAATGTAATATATTTTCTTCTTTTTTTTTTCTTTTTCTTTTTCTTTTTCTTTTTTTTGGTCCTGGGATTGAACTCAGGGACATTCTGCCTCTGCATTATATCCCCAGCCTTTTTTTTTTTTTTTTTTGGAAACAGGATCTCACTAAGTTTCTGAGGGTCTCACTAAATTGTCGAGGCTAGCCTTGAGACTGTGATCCTCCTGTTTCAGCCTCTCATGTATTAAGATTATAGGCATGCACCACTTTACCTGACTAAAAATGTATTACATATTATTAGGCAATTATTAAAATTTACTAAAATATTTACCAAATAAAGGTCATTAAAAATTACTAAATATTTCCTTATTTATTCAGGTTGCTAAATATTAGCTTATTTGCTAAATGACAACAAATTTGCCAGTCACCTGTTTTCTAAATTAAAAAAATCTTTTCTTAACATGCCAGTAATAATGAATTAAATAACTGACAGAATTGAAAATATATACTCTTGGATCCCAGAATTTTTCCTAAATAGACTTAGTCCTTAGTAGAAAACACTATTCCATACTAATATATGAATGCCATTAAATTATATTACCTTATCAAATTATCAGTGCCAAGGTGCAGATTTTTATTGGGCTTTTTTATTAGTTTAGGTGATGTTTTGCTCTCTTGCTTTTATATTTAATTACTACTGTTGAGTTCAATTTTCAGACAATATTCCATCCTTAATTTGGTAATATTCTAGAGAACAGCCTCTCATTCTGGACAGATTTTTACTTTTCAGAGGTCATGTGTCCTTCTTTTACTTTTTGCCTACTTGTGCTTGCATCTGCTCACCGATGGAAAAATAGATATAGTCATGCTGTCTGTGTTTAATTTGAATTTATAATCACTAGTCTCAAGTGGGTCTTTAGTGCTGTCAGCAGTCAGACTATTTATCTTTAGTACTTTAATTCTTCTCTCTCTGAGATGATGATTTCATACCTTCTATGTTTTAAAAACTCAAATACCCTCTCTCTTTCCCAGTTTTTAGTGTTCAAATCAAGAATGAACTTCTAGGATAATCTCCTCTATATATGGATAGGTGGTATTTTTAAAGGGGCTCAATCCTGGTAAAAATTAGCTAATGGTATATCAGTGAGGGGGACTAATTTTTGTGGTACTACGGGTGGAACCCAGGGGATTTTCTGCCTCCGGGATATACTCCCAGATGTATTTTATACTTTATTTGGAAACAGGGTCTTACTAAGTTGCTGAGAGCCTCACTCAGTAGCTGAGGCTGACTTCAGACCAGTGTCTCACACTCCCAAGTGCTGAGATTACAAGTATGTGCTGCCACGGTAGACAATGTGGGGGACTTTTAAAAATTAAATGAGATTATGTTTGTCACACATGCTATCATCAGGTGTTAATTATTAAGAGAGCTTGACTTAATTATTTAATATAGTCACACACAGTTCACCATAGTACTGCTTTTTTTCCCCCCCAGGTAGACAAATTATTTCTAATTTAACCATATCATATCCCATTTATTATTTGATCCTTTGTGGGTCTGTCTTTGCTTGATGAGATGAATTAGAAACAAAAACACTTTAAATTTTTTGTAATAAATTTTTATTGGTGCATTGTAGTCATACAACTCAATGGGATAAAAATCTTGTGAAGATATACATACACACATCACCCAATCAGCCCTTACCCAATCTCTACCCCTTCCCTCCCCCTCCCTCCTATCCATACTTGGCTTCCTGATTGACTTTGATATGCTTAAGCACATCATGTGCTTTAAAGAGTTTCACTCTTCCTCCCTCCCATTCCCTCAGATATGTCACCTTCACTGCTCCTCTATAGGGTCAGAGTTCCTCCTGTTACCAATTTCTCCCTAATATTTTGCACATTAAGAAAAGAAAAGCACCTGATTTCTTTCTTTCTTTCTTTTTTTTTTTTTTGATGTTACTGAGGTTCCTGGAAACACTCCCAGACCTATTTTATTTACTGGGGTTCCGGGCTACACTCCCAGATCTATTTTATATTATTTTTATTTGGAAACAGGGTCTCTTAAGCTAGTGTGGCTTGCTTCGAACCTGTGCTATTCTCCTGTCTCCACCTCCCAAGTGCGGGGATTACAAGCGTGGCCACCATGGCTGGCTGATTTCTTATTTTGTTGTGACATTTCACTGTTAATCCCATAATTTTGTTCTCCCTCATGACTGGGCAAAATTCCATTGTGTACATATCCCATAGTTTTGAAGTTCACTCATCTGTTGAGGGACATCTTGGCTGGTCCCACAGTTTGGCAATGATAAACTGTGCAGCTATGAACATGGTTGTTCATGCATTAATTTGGTATTTTGGTTTTTATTCTTTTTGGTAGATATGCAGTGGTGGCATTGCTGGATCATATGGAAAGTTCGTTTTCCTTCTTCCAAGGATCTTCTATACACTTCTCCAAAGTGGTTGTATCAACTTGCAATCCCACCAACAATGTATTAGAGCTTCTATTTATCCACACTTAATACCACTTACTGAAAACCTTAAAGCCAGAAGGTGAGTAACTTTGACAGGATGATCCACGCACAATTTTTTTTTTTTTAAATAGAGGTCACTTGGATCTGGAAATCTGCTGAGAGATTAGGTGAGGCAATGGCAGCTTCGACTGCTTCCTGGCCACACATTTGAAGAAACCTGCTGACCCTTTGCTGTGAAAAAGGCCCCAGTGTCAGGCCTGTGGTGCAACAGGCTCCGGGCCCGGCATCGCTGGCTCCAGACCCGGCCTCGCCACCCAGCAGGCTCTGGTTCCTGTCACTGTGGGCATGATGTTTAAAGAGGTTCCAATTTTTCCCTACACACACACACACACACACACACACACACACACACACATATACACACATATATTTTAGTAGTAGAAAACAGCACGTGTCATTTGCAGAAGCTGAGAGTCCAATTCCCTAGCAGCAATGGATTTTATCTCCCAACTGAAAGCGGAGGCTCACAGCCTCACCATGGAGAGTGAAATGTGCTGCTCCAAGCACATCCTGACTCCCAGCGCAGCACAAAGGAGCATGGTGGTCATGAGCTGAGGTCTTCTGGGACACCTGGCACAGCAAGTCGGCCCAGCAATATGGGCGGGGCTCCCTCCAACTTGTCCTGGACATTTTTCTTACATAGTGTGTTATCTATAATTCCTGCACATGTATAGCAAGAGCAGTCTACTTTTGGGGAGATATCTTCAAAAATTAAAGGTGGATTGGATTGGATCTGTCTGCCTCTTCTGAACACTGGCTGCCACTGCTACCACCATTTCAGTCCATCTTCACAAAACTTTCTTACATAGCATATTGTTCAGAGTTCTTGAGCATGTGGGGCAGAAACAGTCTACTTTTGGAGATATTTCTTCAAAAATTCAAGGTGGATTTGGTTGGATCTGTCTGCCTCTCCTCAATACTAGCCACTGCCGCTGCCTTCTTGGTCTCTCCTAGAGTATGTTTTTGTTAAGTATCTTGTGGATGTGTGGCAGGAGCAGTCTGTTTTCTGATCTCTTCTGGGATATCCTTCCAAAAATCACTTTTCTTGAAATGGCGGGTGCCACGCTGCAGTCTTGCCTCTAATTCTGCCATTTTCCATTCTCTCTCCTGTATTTCAGATAGGAAGTCATGACTGGAAATGTTTCTGTGTGTTGTCTCAATCAGTTATTAAATCAAAATATGTTGTTCAGGGGGATGCATATCCTATTTGGCTGCTGCTAACTATCACCGTTGTGGCCGTGGTCACTGCTGCAGCTGCAATTGCAGCTGCTGCCATCTTCCTCCCTCTTCAATTTTTTTTTTTTTTTTTTTTTTTTTTTGGTGGTACTGGGGATGAAACCCTTCTACCTCTGGCTACACTCCCAGACCTATTTTTATATTTTTTCTTTGAAAACATGGTTTCTTAAGCCAGTGAGGCTGGCTTTGAACCTGTGTGATCCTCCTGTCTCCGCCTCCCAGGCTCTGGGATTACAAGCCTGTGCCACCACGCTTGGCTTCAATATTTTTTAATAAAAGAAAACGGTATGTGTCTTTTGCAAGAGTTGGGGGCCAAAGTACTTAGTAGCAATGTGTTTTATCTCCCTTCCAAGAGTGGAGGGCCACAGCTTCACCACGGAGAGCAGGTTCTGTTGCTCCAAGTGCACCCAGCACCAGAGCTGCACAGATGAGTGCAGCAGCCAGGAGCATGCTTGGCTCCTGGGACATATGGTACCGGCTGACCCGACTATACGGGGCTCCATGTGATGCATCCCAAACATTTTTATTACATTGTATGTTGTCAAGAGTTTCTGAGCATGTGGGGCAGGTGCAGTCAACTTTTGGGGAGATTTCCTCAAAAGTTCAGTGTAGATTTGAATGAATCTACCTGCCTCTCCCCGATATTGCCCATTGCTGCCACCGCCATCTTGGCCCTCCTCCAGAGCATTTTTCTTACATAGTATGTTGTCCAGAATTCCTGAGCATGTGGGGAAGGAGCAATCTTTTTTGGGGAGATTTCTCCAACAGTTCAAGAGGTGTTAGATTGGATTTACTGGCTACCACCGCCATCTCTGCCATCTCTGCCATCTTTGTCTGTCTCTTCTCATATTTTAGGTAAGAAGTCATGGCTATAAATGTGTATGTTTTCCCAATCAGATATTAAACCAAAATCTGATGTCCAGGGTTTCTCAGAGGAATAACTGTTCTATTTGGCCGCCACCATCTTCAATTTAAATTTTAAGTGTGATCCCACTTTAAATTTTTTGAGAATTCTATAGTTTTTTTTTGAACTGGGAATTGAACCCAGGTACATTCTGCCTTTAGACAAGGTCTCATTAAGGAGCTGAAGCTGGCTCTGATCCTCCTTTCTCAGCTTCCCAAGTTCTGGGATTACAATTGTATGCTACCATGCCTGGCTACTTCTATAACTTTTTGCTTCCTTCTGGGCCAGTAATTTAAATATAATACATCTTTGTCTTTTCTCTCTGGTTGACTCATGGTTCCTCTCATCGGGACTCTGATGAAGAAGAGTCACATTAATAATTATAACATGATCATTTGGCACTTAAGGTAAGAGGCTGTGAAAACTAATACCTTCTGAGTCCCAGGAACATATCAGAGGTGACTGTAGTAAAAATGAGGTTGACTTCAGATTTAATTAGCAAATTCACTGCCTTATAATAGTTCAAATTAGCTAATTCAGGGTGCTTCTTTTGCTGAAATTAAAACATGAATAAAAGCAATAGGTGCAAAGGGAAAGAACCCAGCTGACCCCTTGACTCTGACACAAGGATCCCCTGTACTCTAAAATATGATAGCCACCCTTTGAGACACAGGCTTGGTGTCGGTGGCATTTTATCGAGTGGCTGGAGGACCATCCTAGAGGACTTCACTGGTCTCATATCGTGGCCCCTAATTGTCATGAGATCCAATGCCATGGTTACACTCTCTTCCTTTGCATGTTAAGATAAGCTGCCCCACTTCAGTTCTGACTTTTGTGATTCCATGTCTGATCTGATTGTTGCTGAGCAATTGCTTTGTTTGGAGGATTCAGTGCTTTGATTGGAATTTTAAAAGGTTCTTTTCCTGTGGCCAGATTTCTGTTCTTCCCTGGGTCTTGTGCCTGGTTCCCACCAACAGATTCTTTGAAGTCAGTGGAAACTCAGCTTAAAGGGACATACCCTGCTGTGTGGGGCCATCTATGGAAGAATAGAAGGCAGCCTGTGGCTTTTGTTTGGTTTGTGACCTACCTGGAAAAATAACACGATTAATATTAAAGGATGTTTGGAGTTCTGTTAAAGTAAATTTTAAACAGAACTTATTTTTAAAAAATTGTATACATTTTTCCACCAGTAAAACGAATGATGTGAGTATTCATGTCAATAAGACAACTTGAATCAATGAATCATGTGCTGTGCAGATGTTGGTCATACTGTTTATCTATGACCTCCAGACTCCTAAGTCTAAAATCTTTATATGGAACAAGTGTGCTTTACATAGGAATATCATATATATGCATATATAGTATTTAAGAATATAGTGCTTGAGAATACTTCAATCTCAATTTTTTTTTGTGTGTGTGTGAGACTGATGGTGGAACCCAGAGGCTTCCTACCTCCAGGATACACTCCCAGACCCATTTTAAACTTTATTTGGAAACAAGGTCTCACTAAGTTGCCGAGAGCCTCACTAAGTAGCTGAGAGTGGCTTTGAATCTGTGTGATCCTCCTGTCTCAGCCTCCCGAGTGAGGAGATTACAAGCGTGCACCACCACGCCCGGCCAATCTCCATTCTTCAGTGGGCAAACCCATAGACAAATGATACTGAAAAATGATATTCAGTCATGGATGATAAAGAGAAGGAAGTAGGGAAGGTACTGGGGGGGATGCTCACCAGGTACTGAGTGCATGTATTTCTCCATCACTCTGAACTACATTGTGATGGGAAACTATAATTTACCAACAAAAATGTCTGTCTTTCTCTGTTTACATGTATATTTAATATATATGTATAAACATATATAATGTGTATATATTATATATACACACTATATATATAAAGTAAAAGAATATTCAGAGATAAAAATCATAATGCATCTGGGAGAAAAAGCACTGGTTAAGCTTGGTGCATGTAAAATAATACACTAACTTAAATCCACTTTTATTATGGGGAAAAGCTCATCAGGTCTCACTGAATAAATGAATGAATGAATGAATGAATGAATGCCTTTGTTTATTCCTTTACAATTATATTTTCATTGCAATTGGTTTCTGGTGTTTGTGCAGTGTTATCTTCTCAAATTCATAAAATTAAGATGGGACTCATGACTTTCCTTCCTTGGTGAAGGGAAACTAAAAATTCCCAGCATTTGGAGGACCTGTAACCTTTCTTAAATGGACCCTTCTTGTACCATGAAAAATAATTCTTAGATGGCGCCTTAGCACCTAGTTTTAGTACAAAGACAGGTTGTCAAGGCAATAAATTAAAGGCACCTCACTGTAGTTCTTTTGGCCAATGTTCTATCCTAGGCCCATATTAATATTTTATTCCCTTTAATATTATTACATGATGCAGGCTTTATTTAAATGAATTTGACGGGTCTCTTGGTTGGCTTGACAACCAGAGGGAAAAATTAATGTTCTGCATTTAATCTCAGCTCAAGGCGCTAAATTATTTTGGAGGTCAAAACCGTCATGCATATCATGCTAAATTATTGAATGTAATAACTACTAGCTAGCTGTCTATTTATGGACACTTAAAATTGTTTACTCCACACATCTTGAGCTAATTTTTAAGCAAACCCCCCTTAAGTTATTTTTCTTCTGTGTGCCACTATTATTCTAGCCCTTGCAATTGTTTTAATAGAAATAATGGAAAATGTCAGGTGCTCTTCTTATAAATATTGTCTAACTGGCTAAATATTAGTAAACTGCCAAGAGTATTCTTCCTTTTACATGTTCCATTTTTACATGGAGTTTAAATATGTTGAGAAAACAATGGCTGTGTCACAAAGGAAACTGTTATCTTACTTAAGATAAGAGTCACAGAATGCTCTGCATAAAAGAAATATTGATTGCTAAAAGAATATAGCTGCTGGGAGAACCAGTGAACTATATTTTTATTATTTTAAGAATAATGGGAACAATACTGAAAAAGTGATTGCAGTACAAAGTGATGCCTTTTTTGGAGACAATTTAATGAGAAGTCTGCCAAATGAAATATAAAATAATGTGTTTATTATTTACAGCATAAAAAGTCCCATACCCTGTCAAGATTGACATGATTTTAACTTAAAAGGTAGATTACCAGCAGCAGCATTATGCAATATTTAGGGCATATAGGGTGCCATTCTTAATTTCTGGATGCAGTGGTACAAACTGTATCTTGAGAGTAGGTTCTTACATCTTTATTTAGAAGGATGCTAAGGGGAAGTTTGAAGAAGGCACCTGTTACACTTTTGCCTCCTCTGGATTTTATCTTAATGGTAACAAGTACTTTCTATGTATGAGACATTCTGAGGTTAAACAGTTTTAACTGCTTTACTTAAAGTAACATCAGTCATGGCCAATGAGCCATGATGAAAAAAGAACTTCAAACACAAAGGTGATTTTTCTTCTTGGTAATGAATGGCGAAGGGCCAAAATAACTTCCAGTGCTTTCCAGTGCAGGATGACAGCTTATCCGAGTCAATGTAGTGAGTCCTTGACAAGGCCAGCCACTGGTGTACAAACTGGACTGCGCAGAAAGGCTAAAGCAGCGCTCTTTATCCCATATTTCTTTCTGCCTTTCCTATCTTGCTTATAAATTACTTCATTCATCTAAATGAGAGCTTTCTGGAGGGCTGTTTGTTAGCTTGGAAATGGCAGGTCTATCTAGTTACCCCAGAGAGCTTGTTGGTGGCATGCTAGCCATGCAGAGAGATGTATCCAGCAAGAAATAGGGGCCGCTTAGTCACTGCCACTAGCAAACACTGAGACCAACCAAAGACCAGAGATGGCAGCACCCTGGGTAGGTCTCAGGTTTGGGGTTCAAGGGGGAGGGCAAAGGTTTGACTTTACTTTTCTACCAGGCATCTGATTTCTGCACAATAAGCACCTATGGCCCAGCTGTGATAAAGATCTGTCACTAGATGAAAATACATTTTCATATTCTTATTTTCATCAAGTGTCTAGGTTAATGCAGAAACCCAATATTGTTTATTAGGATTTGTTTCTCTGGAGGTAAGAGAACGGAGAGCTAATCCCTTCTCTGGAGGAGTTCAGAGGCTGTTGCCTGGCTTAGGCTGTGACCTTGTGTCCACTGCTGCCTCAGTTCAGACTCCTCACAGAGGAGTCCTAGAAGACAGCATCGTAGGCAGCCAAACGAGGGAAATCTGTGGGCAGCTCATATGGATGGGAAATAGGATTTTAAAACATAATAGGAAAAATAGAGGTGATAGGAGAATATAGATCTCACCTTGGGACACACATTTGGTGTGTGGGAACTTTTCTAAAAAGATTGAGCCACAGTGAATTGAAAGTATTTGGACTTTGTGAACTTGAGACTAGTGAGCTTTTGAGATCAAAATGTTTTCATATATGAAATTTTGGGGAAGTTTTTAGATTTTTAAAGACTAGTTTAAAAAAGACTTGTTCTCCATTTCTTTTATTTAAAAGTGAAGATACCTTGTGCTTAGAAAGACTTTTAGGTTTATAAGTGCTGGCAAAAAAAGCATAGGACTATCATTTCCTTTATTCAAGAAAAGAAGTATAGAACTTACATTATATTTTAATTAATTGATGAATTAATCTCTGTTGTACTGGGGAGTAAACTTAGGGACATTCTATCTGTGAGTTGCACCCCCAGCTCTATTTTATTTTTTATTTTGAAACAGGGTCTCACCAAGTTGCTGAGATACTTGCTAAATTGCTGGGGCTGGCCTTGAACCTGTAATCCTCTTGTCTTAGCCTCCCAAGTACTGGGATTACAGCCATGCACCGCCATGCCCAGCTTGTCAAATGTTTTAGGCTATTATCCCTGTAGCCTCCAGAGGAAGAATAATACTACTAAATTTTACTGGGAAATAAATAAGTGGAGAAAAATGCATCTTATTCTCTAATGGCAGTTTGTAAGAAATCATTTTGTCATAAGAAGCTTTTCCTTTAAAAATATGTTTTAAAAAGCAACCCTCTTTCCCTCTACAATTAGGTAACATGTCACAACAGTTTTTGTGCTAAAGCTTTATAAAGATTAAAAAAGTCTTATAGAAATAAAGACAAACCCAAACAGACCTACCAGTATTTGAAAATGAAGGTTTTATTCTCAAGAATGCTACTTATAATTCTGTTACCACCCTGAAGTGTTTGGATATCAACAGATTAAGAAATAAAGATGCTAAGCAGTCTATTATTTATAGGAAAACTTATGTTATAAATTAAGTTTTGAGTAACAGATACTCTTTGGCTAGGGAAATAAAACAATCTCTATGACAATGGAATATAAATTATTGTAGTAGTTACAAATCAGTAATTGGTATATTAAGTCTTTAGTCCCATGAACAGACATTGAAATTCTAGCAGGCATCTATGAAGATAAATAAAAGATTGTACTTTAGATAGGATGAAGGGCAATGTTGCAATTAGATTAGCCAGGTTTGATAATTACTAAAGATAAATGGGAGAAGATATTTCAATTGTTCTTAAATATTTGCAGTCTATATTCTTTGCCTATTGGATATCGATAATTACTTTATTGGGTATGCTGAAGTTGGTAAGTATGATTCTAATAATGAGGTTAGCTTTTCTGTCTCTCCTGTTCTTGTGGATGTCTCATTGTCATTGTTGGGTGAGAATTTGTATGAAAACCATAGCTTTTGATTACTTTACAACTTTATAAATGTTTAGTCTAAACCCAAAACTTGTTTTCATATCCAATTGAAAGCTTCTTTTTACCCTTCTCTCTCACCAAGGGAAGAAAGTTCTAATTTGTTTCCCTAAGCTTCTGGTTTCACTTCCTTGTCCCTTGCTTCTACCTTCTCTATGTAGGATTGGGGGAGAAATTGTTGCAAAGTGAATTTTTAATTACCTGGTACTTTTTCTTCTCTCTCTCTCTCTCTCCCTCCCTCCCTCCCTCCCTCTCTCACTTATTGCATAGGAACAAAAATATCTGCAATCAACCTTAAATTTAGATTATTCACATCGGCAAAATGGTGGTTTAAGATGCTCTTTGTAGCTGCCTCCAAAGAAACATCAGAATTCAACCCAAAGTTGGCTAAAACAGAAACAAAGCTTCATATTTATACCTTGTTGAATTTGACAAAGGTTTCAACTAGCTATAAAAAGACAGCCTTTTCAACAAATGGTGTTAATAAAATGAGATATCCATATGTAGAAGAATGAAATTAGACCCTTATCCTTATCCTGAACAACAGTCAACTCAAGGTGAGTCAAAGACCTAGAAATTAAACCAGAAACTTTGCAATTACTAGAAGAAAATATAGGACCAACGTTCCAACATATGGCCTTTGTTTTTATTATAGAAATTATAAATATAATTTTGTATTTTTATGATGAATGTAGGAAAGGGAAAATTAAGAGGTTAAGTGTGTATTTGGATTAGTATAATAGGAATGAGATGTGCATGGTGTTTTACATAGCTAATATTGGGTCTCTTAGACATTATTAGTAAAAATTAGTGAAAAGAAAACATGCCCATAGAAGTATTTGTTTTTCTGTTGCCTTTCTGTAATTAAAAATAATTGGAAAGATACCCAGGAGTGGTATAGCTGGATCATATGGTGGATCTATTCCCACCTTTCTTAGGAATCTCCACACAGATCTCCATAGTGGCTGAACTAGTTTGCACTCCCACCAACAGTGTAAAAGAGTTCCTCTTTCCCCACATCCTCGCCAGCATTTGTTGTTGTTTGATTTCTTTATGCTTGCTACTCTCACTGGGGTTAGATGGAATCTCAGTGTAGTTTTGATTTGCATCTCCCTGATGGCCAGTGATCCAACCCAGATCACCATCAACAGATGAATGGATAGCAAAACTGTGGGAAATACACACAATGGAATTCTATTCAGCCATAAAGAAGAACAAAATTTCATCATTTGCAAGAAGATGGAAAGCCCTGGAAAGCATCATGTTAAGTGAGATCAGCCAAGCACAGAAGGAGAAGATACACATGTTTCCTCTAATATGCCCAAACTAGAAAACACAAAGGATACCAGTAGGACCCCAGATATTAGAGGGGAAATACTAGCTAAGTTTTAATGGAAAGATAGGAGAGGAGAAAGGCCGATCTTGATTAAGGAGCATCTTCACCTGAACATGTGTAAAATTATGAATAAGACATGGTTAACCTGGCCAACCATTGGTGGGGGGGGGGGAGAAAACGGGGGCGGGGGGAGAGGGCACCAAATATAGTGTAAATGTATACTATTTATGTTCAATAAAAAAAATTGTTAAAAAAAATAAAAAATAAAAATAAAATAAAATAAAATAAAAATAGCATTGGGCCAAAAAAAAAAAAAAAAAAAATAAAGAAGTAAGAAGTCTTAGAAAGAAAAAAAAAAAAAAAAAAAAAAAAAAAAAAAATAATTGGCCCTTGACATTAAAAGAAATACAGAAACTTTGTCCTGAATCCTCCCTTTTTCATCTTTACTCTTGTGGAAGGTCAAGATGTACCCAGCAATTTACTAAAAATGCTATTATTATTGTTTTGCAGCAATATTTCTTCTGAAGTTGAAATAATGGCTGATAAAACTGTTATAAATCACTGGTAGTTTGGGGAAAAAGACTGGATCCTGATTACTTATGATTTCTACAGTTTCTCAGATAATTGCCTAGGACTTTTGTGTCTCTCTGACACTATCTTTAGTGATTTAAATTTGTTGAATTTAAAGAAAATCGGTAAGAACACTTAAAGATTATTCTAAAAGTTTGTTTCTAAGCCTCTTATAAGAAATAGGTTCACAGTTGACCAGGGAACAAAGTAAACTTTCCTAGAATATTGTTAAAGCAAGCTACAGGCAGTTTCCCTTGGCTCAATTCTTTATTAGACACAAAAGAACAACTTCTAATTTTCACAACTGCATAACAAAAATTTCTTTTTTCAATGCTGCTTATGACCTAGTTTTAATATTTTTAAAGTTTTCTTTCACTCTTTTTATAGTGTAAGGAATGTTATTCTCCATTATTAATTTATGCTGCTATTATGCAGTAAAAGTACCAGAATTCTTGTGGGGCCTCCCAAAGAAATCTGAGATATGCATTTTCTGTTCACTGAAATTGTTCCTGAAAAATAAGCATAGACACGTTTGTAAAAAGAGGAGAAATACTTTTTTCATTTGAAAGTAGCTTTATTGAAATATAATTAACATATACATTTTACTCCAAAATTAAAAATTCAGTGAATTTTAAGTATTTTTTATATGTGTGAAACCATCATGAGTCAATTAAGAATATTTTTTCCTACTACAGAATCCCTGTACTTTTTAGAACAATCCCCTCTAAATATTCATCCTCAGCAAACTACTCTAATTTCTATAATTTTGCATATTGTGAATGTTTTATATAAATAAAAGCATATCAAATGTGTGTGTTCACAAAGTAATATTTTCAATGTTTCTCTAGGGCTATGTGTCGTACTTTATTCCCATTGTATAGATATGTCGTAGTTTATTTATCCTTTCTTCTGTGATGGAGAATTGGGTACTTTCTACCGATTGTGACAAAGGATACTATGAAAAATTCATAGGGAAATTTTTGTTTGGAAATTGGTTTTCAATTTTTTTTGTATATAAACCTAGGAGTGGAATTTCTGGGTCCTATGGTCATTCCTTGTTCAATTTATTGAGGAACAATCAAACTATTTCTTACATTGGCTACACCATTTTACATTCTCATAGTGATGTAAAGGGGGGGGATTTTTAAAGGGCCTGAGTTTAAAGATCACAGACTCGAACACTATATGGCTATGAAATAGTCTCGTGAATTACGATAGGGCTAACTTCATCTACTTCACACTTTGCAGGAAGTTAATTTGATTTCCTTTTATATTCAGAGTGTGATTTACTTATGGATTTTTGGAACTGTTTAAACTAATATTATTTTCTTATAATGTAGCAGAAAGAAAGTATCAGAATTGTCAAAATTAGATTAGACCTAACACTGCTACATTCATGTATCAGTGTTATAGATATCAGTAGTACAGATGATATTCAGATAGAGAAATTTGCATTTTAGAATGGAAATTTTATAGGAGGGAAGGTTCCTTAGGTAAAATTTGGTTTTTCTTATATTTATGTTAGTGAGGCCCTTTTAGGGCTGGGGGTGTCACTTAGAGTAGAATGCCCATGGGTTCCATCCCCAGCAATATTTACATACATACATACATAAAAATAAAAAACTTTATGTTCACCAAGGAATCATTTTATATCTCATCATCTTGAAATTTGAGGACAGTAATTTAGAGAATAATGTATTAGTCATGTTTTATTTTGCTTCTTTAACAGTTTCTTTATAAGGAACTACTGAAAATTACCCCTTTTCATTGTATCTTCCACCATTACCTTATGGAACTCTTTATGACATTATTATAAAATATTAATATATTAATTATATTAGTTATAATTTATATATTAATATAAATATTAATATAATTACATTATATTAATTATAATTTATATTGTTATTTTATAATTGTAATTAGAAATACAAATTATTCTAAAGTATTAAAATTATCTAAATAGTCTACCAGATGACTGGCATTTTAGACACTATCTCACATTTTTTATCCTTTTTTGTGCTTCAACTCTAGTTACAAGCATCTGTCTCACCACAGCTGTACCACATGCTTACTGTCCTGCCACGGCTCGTTGTGTCTTCTGTGATAGCATGTACATCCATTCTTATAAATGTTCAAACTTGGGGCTTTGAGATTGTTAACACCCTCTGTGCTGATCAATCCAGATGGACATTGATGAATAAATAGTAACTTTCTCCTGACTTGAGTGGAGTATTAAAAAACACATTTTATAGAGTTACTTAGAAGGTCCTTGGTTTTTTCTTCATTTAGTTTATTTATTTATTTTTGCTTTTAAATTTTCTTACTCAGTTTATTTATTAGCCTTTGCACAAACCAAATGGATCTGGCAGATAAAATGGTTGCCTGAAAACAGAGCTAATCAGTAGTCCTAATCTCATGCATTGCGTCCAACATAGAATCTTTACTGTGACAGATATACACAGCGTCTGGTACTTAGTATGTGGTAGTTCATTTAATGAATACATCTTTCTCCATACTCAGAATTAAGAGTGTCAAAGGTATTTTGTGTTTTCATAGGAAAGATCGCACTACATACTTAATAGCTTGTCCCCCAAATCCATTACAATATAATCGTCAGGGACCTTTTTTCATGTTAAAATCTGCTATGCATCATGTTGCTGCACTATATTCATAATATAAAATAATTTTATACTGATAATATCATAGAAATTGGGTTTGGTATGCAAAACGTGAAAAAATACCATATAAGGCCTATACATGTTTATTTTTTATCTTTTTATTGGATAACTCATAATGCTGTAAGTTTTGAGTGTAGCTCAGAGCAAGAGAGGCTCTGTTGCAATTCCATATTATGGTAAGAGCTGCCCAGCAACAGAAATGGTAGTGATAAAGGTAGTTATGATAGATAATCTGCTGTGTGATGAGCCAAAACCCCTATGTGTCTGGAGCAAGACTGCATCTTCTACAGTGAGGAATGATGGCTTGATATGTAAAAAGCACCCTTGATGTTTTTGTGGGTCTTAGTAGACTGGCCACCTGACCAGAGAATATCAAATGAATTTGAAAATGGAGCTATCATTTTATGGGTAATTATAAATAGGGAAAATGTGACAGTCACATATTCTATACAGTGTGAGCAGTAGTAGATTTCTTGGCACAGATGGCACATTCAGGAATGAATGCAAGTTGGTGGAAGGCATAGGAAGTTGCAGGACAGGTGGCCTAGACTTCATGGCACCTACCTCTGTTGCACCAATGCATGTGCCATTTGTGGACTCCATTAGGGCTCCCCATGATCAATTAAGAGCAGTGCAAAAGATCAGATCCACCTCATAGATCGTTTGGCACAATCAGTTGGTGGTAGCTAAAAATGCATTGTTGCCTATCCGTGGTGCCACACAAGAGTGACTTTGAAGGACTGTAGCAAAAAAACAAACAACACACACACACACACACACACACACACACACACACACACACACACACACACCAAGGAACTGAGATACAGGTAGCTCACTTTTTTCCCCTCATGCAGAGGGAGAAATAGCTAGAGATGTAGATATCACAGATGGCAGGACTTTGGCAGATGGTTTAATTCCATTGTCAGAGATATTGAAAAAACTAAGCCAGATGACCAAAGAAAGAGAAAGAAATTTATAATAGAGGCAGGTGAAGCTGAAGACAATATAATAGCAATACATATATATCCATGTTTATAGCAGCACAATTCACAATAGCCAAATTATGAAACCTGCCTAGGTGTCCATTAACTGATGAACAGACTACAAAACTGTGGTTTATACACCTAAGGGGATTTTGCTCAGTCACAAAGGATGAAATTATGTCATTTGTAGGAAAATGGAATTTGAGATTGTACTAAGTGAGATTAGCTAGTTTCAGAAAGTGAATAGCTGTATGTTTTCTCTCATATGTTGAAGCCAGATAGAAATTGGAAAATAAGAGACTTCAGATAGAGGAGCAGAGTGATGAAGCAATGGATGGTGGGGTTCAGCGGAGGGAGGAGAGAATAGAGATATAAAAAAGGCAACAGTCTAAAGGATGCTATGTATGAATATGAAGTCACCAATGCCAATCTCAATGAATTGTACTGGGAAGGGTAGGGAGGAGCTTGAGATCTGGAGGGAAATGCGCCAAGTATCGTGTGCATGTATATTCCTATCACTCTCTACCTCAGTATGATGTATAATTACAATGAACAAATAAAAAATATAGAGGCAGGTGTGTGGACCATGTGAGTGGATATGAAGCACATAAATCTTTGTGTCTCACATTATTGTCCACTAGAGAACATTTATTTCAGAGGAAGTATTAAACACCAGATGGATAGGACAGCAAGATAACGTATTCTGTGAAAGTCAGCCAGAATCTCTGCTAAGTCAGTTCAGTACTTGGGCAATGGTCCCATGAATAGGATGATGACAGTAATGATGGTTGTGATTGGGTCTATGAGTGTCTGAACTGTGCCGCTAGTGAAACGCAACCTGCCCATAGTAGAGACTGATACTGGGCCCTTTAGCTAGTGCTTTGAAGTTGACCATTTATCTACAGCATTTTGCTCTTACTGGCACTTATTTTTACTTTATATCTGAATTATCTTCCTCTCTTGAAGTGTCTCTCAAGGGAACACAAATGCCTAACTTACTGATATGGGATCCTGCGTAATGTTCCTTCAGACCTCTTTTGAAACAAAAGGGTGCAACAATGGGTTCATTATCATAATATTCAATGATTCAGCTGTATACTGCATCACCCCAAAGCAGGTGGCCCACTAAAATGATGGAATGGCCCATTAAAGGATTAATTAATGTGTCAGGTCAAAGATAACTCCATATAGTGTTAGAAATGCCATCTTCTATTGTATGAGATCACCGATATATAGTACTCTGTCTAGAATCTAAAGGGTTGAAGTTAGTTTTGACTTTTCAATCATCATTTCCTGTGATATATTTTCAGAATTAATTCTTTGTATCTCTACAATCTTAAACTCAGCTAGATTGAAAAATTCTGATTACTGGTGAGTGTGGAAGTTTCACTGAATCTTCAATGATTATTTGAGGGTAGCAATAAGCACTAATAAGCATTAAATCTAGATTTATAACTGTCAACTGTGTTTCCTTTTTTCTTTTACAGGAAAAGACTAAAGAAGTTGATCCCAATTACCATGACTCTCTAGATTTGGCTGCTACACAATGGAGCAGAAGGGTCTTTATTTAGCAACTAGAGGACTCATTGGGGTGGTTTTTTAGAAATATCTGAATGAACAATGATAACTCTATGGAGGCAATTAGAGACACTATAATCAAGAATGAAGCAATTGTGGACTACAACTCCTAAAGGATAAAAGTTCTGGCTGAAATGTTGACTAAAGGTGAGGAAATCTCAAATGGAGAAACAATTCCACGTTGAAGTACCAAGAACCGATTAAGTAAGGTTTCTCATCAACTTAAAGACATGTTTCTATCTTCCTATCTCTTGTAGATGTTGTGAACATACCTATCTTGGAGGTTCTGTAATTAACTAGACTTAATGTAGAGTCTAAAAAGAGAATTAAATAAGAGGTGATTAAAAACACTGATCCAAGTTTGGCATCTGAAAAACACCACTTAGTAAATGATAGTTTCCTGCTTAACAATCAGTAAAATTGATACCTTTTTTTTTCTTCTGCTAAATCAATCAGTTGCTTTTAATGAAAAGAACTTATGTATTTTGAGTTTTTAAATGAAAGATCTTTAGGGAAGTTGAGGATTGTTGTGGTTGGATAGAATTTCCTCCAAGATCTCAGGGGTGTGAGGCAGCCCTGTTGGATGTGGGGCTTGGTTGCTAAGGAGAAGTGCCTGGGGGTGTGGCCTTGGGAATTATGGTTCTTCATCCTCTTCCTCTCTTTCTTCAGGTCTATGTGATGTGAGAGGAGAGCCCTTGCTGTTCTCTCTCTTCTCCCAACACCATTCCCTGAGATTTTCAGACTTCATCTGGCCTAACATGGATTAAAGTCTTGAAATCTCCAGATTTTCAGGCAAATACATCTTCCTCTAAATGGAGCTCATGAGGATTTGGGGTCAACTCAGTGAGAATGATGAGTGAAATACGGATTATTCTGCCTTTTTCATATTTCAGCCTCCTCAGGAAGAGATTTGTAGACATGGGAGACATGTAGAAGAAAAAAAGTATTAGGAAACTGGTAGGAAGCTATCTATGATCGAATACTTAAAGGATGAATAATATTTAAAATATCTATAATAATAGAAATTAGAAAATATAAGAAACGGGTTAAAGTATCTTATTCCTATGGATTATATATGACGTGGAGAGTATTTTAATGCTTTTTCTTCTTATTTTCCATTTTCAAATACAAGTAGCATAAAAGTTATGGTGAACCTCTGATAAAAAAAAAAGGGGATTAAGACAGATGGGAGGCACAGGACAATGACATTGTTAGACGTTGTGGAGAATTTTGGGCGAGAGTTTTTTCTCATTCTCCCCTTAATTTCAATGGCTCTTCTTCATCTTGAGAAATATTTCTAATGTTGCTGTCTTAGCAGTCTCACAGTTATAATCCAAAGACCCGATCATATAATTTAGAAAAGGAAGATTTATTTGTTCACACTTCTTGGACATTTTGAGGTACAGCTTATGTCAAGCTAGGGACTGTGGACCTCAGGGCATGGTGGTGAGAAGTGAAGAGGAAGAGCACAAGACTTTGCTTTCACACTATGCAGGCCAGAAGCAAGAGAGAGCAAGCAAGCAAAAGAATTCCAAGACACAAACACCATCCTCAGAAACTCACCTTCTTTAGCCACACCCCACCAGCCTAGGTGACCATCAGGATTGATGATATTACAACTTTCATGTGTTAACAGCAACCTAGAACTCTTCAGGGGTCACGTTATGTATAACAGCTGTAGTGCTACAAAAAATATTAGAGCACATAGAACAAGAAGTAGGTGCTTTAGAGTTTGCTGTAGGACTTAAGAAACAATAAAATCAACAACAGACAAGAGCTTATATTAACTAAAACCTTATATTATCACTATATCTAATAGCAAGATAAAGGAGCTGTGGAATAAAATTATAAATTACAAATATAATTTTTTTTTGCTTGAGGATAAAGTTGTCTAATCAACCAAATAATTTTGCCCACAGAAATGAGATGAGTCAGTGAGATGTTTTCCTGTTCAAAGAGGCACCTATATGACAATATGTTTAGTGTTCCTGTGAGATAGCTTTGGGGGCTGGCTGAATATGAGAAAATAATGTTGATTTATTTCTTTTCTTCATCTTATTATAATTGATGGCATATGAGGACTTTTGGGGGTAATATAATTAATGACAAGTGATCTCCAGCTTTAACTAGCATTAATTGAATTTGATCAGGCTTTCTTACTAAACTTTTAATTTTGTTGGCTGATGAAATCAGAAATGGAGATGTTATAAAGGTAATGGTGAGGTTAGTCTTCTGAAAATGGCAGTCTTTCTCAGAACACAGCTCCATCAGGGACGAAAGCACAGTTTGGGAAAAGGCTGCAATTTGTCTTTATGAGAGTTTCAAAAGAGTGACTAGTCATGATTGTCAAGCCCAGGATTGTGAATATGATTTTAATGGTCTGGACAAGAAATAATTCTAAAAACAGGCACAGTCTTTGATATATTGAGAGATGGGTCTGAAGGGTCCATTTCGGATTCAGTATCTGAACAATGATAAACTAAAAAGCTGTAAAAGCCTCTTTTCTGTGAGACTGAAACAATGGCTTATAATGATATCTACAGATTTCTTGAAAGGTACTCATTTTAATTCAAGGTTATCCCTGAACTTCTGGTCCAAAACTTCTAGATTTGATATGAAACTGATTAAAATATTCATACACTATGTCTCAAGTAATTTTGGGCTTGACATTCCAAGAATTATCTTTTAAAAAATAACTGGCTGAAAAATATGATTTTTAAAACTAGAAGAAACTTTTGGATCATTTAATTTAAACTTCCCCTTTTAAAGATGTAGTAACATGGTATTCTGAGAAAGTATAAAGTCATATGGTTATTAAAGTACCAATTATTTTTATAACTTTGAAATTGTTATTACACATTTGATAAAGTAGTGAGTATTTCAAAAGTGTCAAAGAAAAATATGTAATAAAGAAATGCAACATGGCTTATATGTAGTATTTCTACCAGTCTTATGTGCTTGTACAGATAGAGGATCCTCAGTTTATGATAGAGTTATGTCCTTATTAACCCAATTTTAAGTTAAAAACATCATAAGTTGAAAATGTATTTAATACACCCAGCATACTGAACATTATAGCTTAGAAAATTCTACAGTTTGTATGTGGTTTCCCCCCAAGGTTAATGTATTCGATTATTGGTCCTCAGGATGGTGGCATGAAAGATGGAGTGGAACTTCTAAGACCTTTAAGAGACCTAGTTGGAGGCCCTTAGGTCTATTTGGGGTGCTTCTTCAGAAGTTATTGAGAAATCCTAGCTTATGGCTTCCTGTTTGGAGATGTGATCTCTTCCTCATACCTGTGCCTTCAACAGAGTTGAGCTGATACTAGTGCAATGCCTTTGAACCTCCATAACTGTGAACTAAATAAGCTTACCTTCTTTATGAAGGAATACTACATTAGGCATTTCATTGTAGCAATGGAAAATAGACTAATATAGTAGTCATGTGTGCACTGGCTACTCTCATGACTTTATAGCTGATTGGGAGCTACAGCCTAACGCTACTGTCAAGTACTGTCAGTATTGTAAGAGAGTATTCGAACACATATTGCTAGCTCAGAGAAAGATTGAAATTTAAAAGTTAAAGTATGGTTTCTATTGAGTGTATATTGCTTTGAATCATATCAAAGATGAAAAATTCTAAGTTGAGTTATTGTAAGTTGGGGACCATCTGAATTGTGAAAGCAAGGGCTGAGGCAAATTAGCCTGTATCAGCTCCCATGTGGATTCTTGCAATAGACTTCTGTCTAGCATTCATGCTTTGATTCTTGCCTCTCTAAAATCTATTTCTTATACAGTAGTGAGAGTCTTCTATAAACATGTAAATCTGGCTTCCTTGCATTTAAAATACAATCCACATTCTTAATTGTGGCCTACAAGTCAATTTAATACATTGTTAGAGACAGACTTGTGTTCCTGCCTTTCATTTGTTGCAGTTCTAAACCCCAGTATCTTAGCATGTGGCTATATTTGAAAGAGGAAATGAAATTAAAATGTGATCATTAAGGCTGGCTCTAATCCAACATCACTGTCTTTATAAGAAGAAGAAACTAGGACACACACACACACACAACACACACACACACACACACACACACACACACACACACGTGTGTGTGTGTGCACACACAGAAGGGGAAGACCATGTGGAAGACAGAGAGCCATCAACCTATAAGCCAAGGAAAGCTCAGATGATATCAGTTCTGCTAATACTTTTATATTGGGCTTTTAGCCTCTAGAATTGAAGATAGATACATGTATTGATGACAGACAGAACATATGTAGATGATAGATAGAGTACCCATTATTTAAATCAATTGATCTATGGTACTTTGTTATTATATCCCAGCAAACTAACATATTGCTTACACCTCTAACTTCTCCTTTCCTCCTCAACCACTGCTCTCCAATTACACTGCTTTGCTGGCATTATTGTTTCCTTTAACCAGCGTAATGAACATAAGCATAATAAGCATAGTAAATGCTGACAAAGGCCTATTGCATTTGTTGTTCTCCTTGCCAAGGTTCATTTGTACCATAGACTTAGATTGGCTGTCTTTTTTTCTCTGTAAAAATGTCACCTCAGTACAAATGTGAGATTCATGGAGATGCCTTTCCTTTATTATTATTATTATTACTATTATTATTATTTCTTATTTATTTATTTTTATTGGCATTGTAGTCATACATCTTAATGGGGTACAAGATGGTAGAGGCATACCTGCACATATCACTCACTTAGCCCCTCCCCAATTCCCTCCTCATTCCTTCCCTCTCCCTCCTTCTCATGTTTGACTTAGTGATTAACTTGGACATGTTTGTGAATGTACATCATGGACATTAGGGAATTTCTATCTTACTTTCCTTTAAATTTCCCTATTTAAAGTAGTCCTCCAGTCAACCCTAGTCATTTTAACATGAGCCTGATTTCTCCATTATAGTATTTGATATTAGGTGTTAAGTTGTTTATTAGTTTGTATATTTGTGATCTGTCATTTCTCTTGCCCATTCCACAATAGAATGTGAGCTCCAAGAAAATAAACTCTTGCCCTTTCCTGTAGGCTTATTTCTTATTCTAGAATCATGCCTGGTATAGAGCTGAGGTTTGTTTAATATCTGAATGAACACATAAATGAACGAATAATGGGTTAGTTTAAAATTTTACTTCCAGCTAGCTATTTCCCGAAAGGAGTCATGCAGGTGGTAGAAATTTAACTGGTAGTAGCAGTATTGATAGCACAAAATGTATACAAAATGATTTAAGGAAAAGTTTAATGGTTGGAGAGTTGGAAGTAAGTGTAAATAATATAAAATTATTATTTGTGTTGGACATATATGATAGGAATAAATTAAAGATAAAGTATAACTGTAAGACAATGGATATATGACAAGTTCTACTTTAGATATCAGAACATTGAGGAGCAATGTCTTGCAGTCAATATCATGCTTTGAATGTTTAGACTATAATATATTAGGACGCATTAAATTGGGACAGTCTAGTAATGCAAACATTGAAAAGAAAATAATGATCGAACGTTCTGGTATTACAAATGAATAAATGATCTATTCTGGTAGCCACAGGAATGAACAGTGATAGATGTATGAGTGGTTGCAGTTATTGATGGTAGGACTAGGAAAAAGACCAAATGAGATTTTGATATCAAAGTAGATCAGATGTCCTATATCATATTTTGTCACATATCTTTCTGAATTATCATAGAAACAGTGACATCAATAAAAGAAGGACAGGGAGAAGAAGGGCCTTATTAGGGAAACAAATATTGAGTATTAAATAATGCTGAAACATTCAGTTATAGATATTCAATATTGAGTTTGAAGTATATATCTCAGGCTTAGGAGAAAGGTTAGTGTCAGTAGGATAGATTTTTGAGTCAGCAGTACAAAACTGATATTTAAAGACATGGAAGGGGAAATGTGGATGAGATTTCTAAAGAGATAATACAAAATAGTAAGTAAAGAGGACAAGGACAAAATCTGGGGTTGAGAGAACTACTTTGGATATTGGAGGACACAGTTAAATAAGAAATGGAGTGAGAGTATTCATCAGCTATGTTCTACACAGAACATTTATATAATTCAAAGAAAAGCAGAGCAGAAAAAAGAAAAGTTATGGAGCTAACAATAGGACTATCTTTTATGGTTCCTTTATTCATTTATTTATAATTCATATGTCTTGGTCTTTGATAACTTTGATAGCTATAATAATAATCTGTGCCAGGTTCCTTTTTCCAAAGATGGAGGTCACAATAGCTCTCATGCTACAGGTTCTTCTAGAACCCCGTCACAGTCCCATCATCAGGGACTCTAAATTTCCTCTTGAATCTGGGTGGATTACTGACTGACTTGTGAAAAAAAAAAAAACTATCATAGCATGAATTCTAAGGCCATGTCATGAAAGGTAATGGAGCTCCCATTTTTCTTGTTAGAAAATTTGCTTTTGAAATCTTTACCTACCATGTAAGCAATATTCCCCAGGATGTTATACTATGAGAAAACTCAAGTAAATCCATATCAGGCCACATGGTCTGAGCCTGCTACCCAGGTAGTCCCTCAGTCCCAACTGTACTCAAACTCTAGCAACCCCCAATAACTAGCCCAGTTATCCCCAAATACCTGACCCATGGAAACCATATAAAATTGTTTTAACAATTTAGAAGTCTTTTATTTGACTATTTATTTATTTGTTTATTTATTTTGCAATACTGGGTATTAAATTCAGGGGCATTCTACCTCAGAGCTACACATCCAGCCCTATTTTTATTCTTTGTTGAGATAGGGTCTCACAAATTGCATAGGGCCTCACTAAATAGCTGAGGCTGGCTATGAATCTGCGATCCTCCTGTCTCAGCCTCCCAGGTACTTGGATTACAAGCATGGGCTACCACACTTGACTACTATTTATTTTTTACAACAATTTTGTCATGAATCCAAGGCAATTAGCTTTCAGTGGCTCATATTTCTTTTTCCTTTATTTTCTTTTACCAAGTGTGCTTCTCTGAGTGGAGAAGGTTGGTTCTCAGTTCAATTCATGCAGGTCTTTGCTTTGTCTGCTTTCTTTTTTAAAAAAGTTTTTATTGGTGCATTGTAGTCATACATCTTAATGGGCTACAAGATGGTGGAGACATACATGCACACATTACCCAATTAGCCCTTACCCAATTTCTGCCCCATCCCTCCTTCTCATGCTTGGCTTAGTGATTGATTTTGAGATGTTTGTTAAAGTACATCAGGTACATTAGAGAATTTCCCTCTTCTCCCCTCCCATTCCCTCAGGTTGCCTTATTTGCTTATGTATATAATCTCCTTCTTCATCTAGAGTTCCTCCTATAACCCATTTCTCCCTAACTTTCACATATTAGGGAAAGCATCTGATTTCTTATTTTTTTGTGACTTTAGTGTGACTAATCTCAGTGTAATGTCCTCCAGTTTCATCCTTTTCCCTGTATATGTAATTGTGTTTTTCTTTATGGCTGAGTAAAATTTCATTGTGTACATATTCCACAGTTTTGTAATCCATTCATCTGTTGATGGACATCTTGGCTGGTTCTGTAGTTTGGCAATAGTGAATTGTGCAGCTATGAACATAGATATGCATACATTAGTTTTGTAGTTTGATTTCCTTTCTTTTGGGTAGCTATTCAGAAGTGGTTTTGCTGGATCATATGGTAGGTTTGTTCCCATTTTTCTGAGGATCCTCCCTACTGTTTTCTAAAAGTGGTTGCACTAATTTGCAATTCCACCAACAATGTTTTAGCATTCTCACTTGTCCACATCCTTGTCATCATTTGTTTTTGTGTTTTGAATGATTGCCATTCTAGTTGGAGTTAGGTAAAATCTCAGGGTAGTTTTGATTTGCATCTCTCTGATTGCCAATGATGTTGAGCATTTTTTCATGCATTTATTGGCCATTTGAATTTCTTCTTTTGTGAAGTGTCTATTTAATTCATTTGCCCATTTTTTGATTGGATTATTTATTTTCATAGTACTGAGTTTCTGAATTCTCTGTATATTCTAGATATTAGTGCTTTATTAGAGGAGTAGTTGGCAAAATTCTTCTTCTATTCTGTTGGCTCTTGGTTGAGGTTCTTGATAGTTTCTTTTGGGTGTACAGAAGCTCTTCAGTTTCATGTAATCCCATGTATTGATTTCCGTTCTAGTTTCTTGTGCCTTTGGGGTGTTGAGAGTTTTTATCTGTGCCTATGTGTTGCAGTGTTGAACCTATGTCTTCTTCAAGGAGCCCCAAAGTCTCTGGTCTAATTTCCAAGTCTTTGATCCATCTTGAATTGACTCTTGTGCAGGCTGAGAAAGTGGGATATATTTACATCTTTTCTGCATATGGTCAACCAGTTTTGCCCACACCATTTGTTGAAAAGGCTATCTTTTTCTTTTTCTTATTTTCTTTTTTTTTTTCTCGTGGGTCTGGGGATGGAACCCAGGGGAATTTGACCTCCAAGCTACACCCACTGCCCTATTTTTTTTATTCTTTACTTTGAAACAGGGTCTCACTGAGTCGCAGAGGCCTCTATAGTAGATGAGGCTGTCTGCGAACCGTGATCCTCTGGTCTCAGCCTCCGGAATGCTGGGATTACAAGCGTGTGCCACAATGCCTGGCTTATATTTTTTCGAGTGTATGATTTTGGCTCCTTTGTCAAAAATCAATTGGCTGTAAGTGTGTGGATTTGTTTCTGAGTCTTCTATTCTACTTCATTGGTCTATGTTTCTGCTTTTGTGCCAGTACCATGTGGTTTTTATTACTATGGCTTTGTAGTATACTTTAAAGTCAGGTATTGTGATTCCTCCTGCATGGTTTTTGTTGCTAGGAACTACTTTGGCTATTCTGGGTTTTTTATTATTCCAAATGAATTTAAGGACTTATTTTTCTATGTCTGTGAGGAATAACCTTGGTAATTTAATGGGCATTGCTTTGAATCTGTAGATCACCTTTGGAAGTATGGCCATTTTGATGATATTTATTCGGCCTATCCATGAACATGGAAGGTCTTCCCATCTTCTAAGGTCTTCTTTGATTTCTTTTTTTATGTTTTATTTCATAATTTTTAAATTTTTTATTGATGCACTGTATTCATACATCATAGTGGGATACAAACTTTTGTAGACATACATGCACACATCACCCAGTCAGCCCCCACCCAATCCCCACCCCATTCTCTCCCCATCCCTCCTTCCCATGCTTGGCTTAGTGGTTGACATCTATTAT
The DNA here is from genome assembly GCF_963383645.1 of Muscardinus avellanarius. Classification (NCBI taxonomy): domain Eukaryota; kingdom Metazoa; phylum Chordata; class Mammalia; order Rodentia; family Gliridae; genus Muscardinus; species Muscardinus avellanarius. The sequence goes on from NC_137800.1 coordinate 23,024,591, forward strand.
AGCAATTTATCCAAAATTAAAAATGATAATCTCACATAACAGTTTCATTTGTCTGATACCAACCTTTTGATGACTTAAAGATAACATTTCAATATTTCTTTTCGCTTTCTTTCTTACCAGAGAATATTTTTTTCTATTTTTTTAGGTGAAGCTATCATATATTTATATATTTATTTTTCAGAAAAAAATCTACCCTAATATGGAATATGGATTCTAGATACCCAAAATGATCTTGAAAAAGAACAAAGCTAGAAGATATATATTTTCTGATTTCAAACCATATAAAGCTACAATAATTGAAACAGTGTAGTACTATTCTAAAGGCAGATATATAAACCACTGGAGTTAAATACAAGCCTAGAGCTAAATTCTTCCCTATATTGTCAAGTTATTTTTGACAAGGTTTCCATGAACATTTGGTGGTGGAAATAATAATCTTTTATCTAAATATTGCTGGAAAATAATAATTACATGGAAAAGAATAAAATTGGACCCTTACCTAATCCCATATACAAGTATTAACTCAAAATGGATAAACGACCTAAATATAAATCTTAAGACTATAAACTTTTAGAAGAAAATCTGGGTCATAAAACCTCACAACATTGAAATTGGCAGTGATTTCTTGGTTATGATTTCAAGGGCACAGGCAACAGAAGAGTATACAAACTCCCTAAAAAAATATATATATATATATATATATATATATATATATATATATATATATATATAATATCCAAAGACAATGTAAACAGAGTTAAAAGTTACTAATAGAATGGGATAAAATATTTCCAAATGCTATATCTGAAGGTATATTGATATTCCAACTAGAAATCCTAAAAATTAGCAACAATAAAGGAAAACAATACAATTTAGAGATAGGTAAAATACTAACATAAACAATGAATCTCCACAGATAACCCATCTTAGTTGTCTGTTGGATGGAAAATCTTGTTTCTCTGGTTCTGGTGTGTGTTACCTATTTCTTCTTTGTAGTTAATCTCTGAGTATTTTCTCTAGCGCTGGTTTTGAAGACATAAATTCCTTCAGTTTCTGTTTGTCATGAAAGCTTCTTATTTTTCCATCTAATTTGATAGAAAGTTTTGCTGGGTAGGAAATTTTTGGCTGGAAGTTGTTTTCTTTCAGAGTTTGGAATAGGTTACTCCAAGCCCTCTGGCTCTCATGACTTGGTTTGGGAAGTCTGGAGTGATTCTAATTGGATTGTCTCTGAATGTCATTTGGCCCTTTGTTTTTGTTGCCTTTAAGATTCTCTGCTTGGCTTCCACATTGGTCATTTTGACAATTATGTGGCATGGGGATCCTCTTCTCTGATCCCATCTAAAGGGAGTTCTATAAGTTTCTTGGATCTGTGTATCGACCTCTTGCTCTATGTTTGGAAAATTTTCTGCTATTACTTCCTTGAAGAGATTGTTGATCCCTTTGGTTTCACTTTCTTTTCCATCCTCTATTCTAATTATTCTTAGGTTAGCTCTCTTAAAATGGGCCCATATTTCTTCAATGTCAGACTCCTGCTGTTGGATATTTTTTTCTAGATTAGAAACTATGCGTTCATTTTGGAATGATCATCTTCTAAGAGCGAGATTCTGTTCTCCATGTGGTCTAATCGGTTGTTTGTGCTTTGAATTGAGGCCTTTACTTCATTAATTGCATCCTTTATCTCTTTTTGGCTCTCTCTGAGTTCTTTTCGAAGCACCTCCATTATTTCTAAAGTTATTTTCATGATTTGATCTTCTAGAAATCTCTGATTTTCTGTTTTATCGGGTTCTGATGTTGTGGGGTTGTGGGCATTCATTGCTCCAGTGTTATTCCTCTTTCCCATGATTTCGGAAGTTTGTGCCTTCTCTGGGTTCTTCCCTTGGGTCACTATGACTTCACTTAAGGTGCTCTGGATCTCGAGTCTGTAGTATCTCAGACCCCACTACTCCTTTACTGGGTTGTATCACAGAGTCTCCGACCCAGGGAGTCTATAGAGCTGCTTAATTTGACTCACTGTTCTTGAGTTCACAGATGTAGCTGTACTGGACTTGGTGAATTCGCTGCTGCCGCCTGTGACAATATGGCGCCGCTGCTATGCCCTCCGCCATGAGGCTTGCTTATTTCTTCTTGGTTTTTAGTTCCACTCTGAGTCCCTGCAGCGTGTGCTGAGCTCAGACACTGGGAGCTTTAGATGCTCCCTGCGCTAAAAAATCCCGCCTGGCTGTTCTGCAAAGGCTCACCTCGGCTTGCTGTAGCCATCCGGTGAACAGGCCACTGCCGCCGTCAGTATGGCGCTGCTGCCACGTCCTTGGGCATGAGGCCGGTGTATCTCCTCTGTGGCTCTGAGCTCTGTTCTCAGTCCGCTTTCCTTCTGGAGCCTGGTAATTTTTTTGTTTCTCTGGTGATGGTGTTTTCTGGCTATGAAAGGCGCTGATTTTGTGGCAATGGAGATTGGTTGTTAGTGGGGCTCTTATGCCCTGCTTTTCTCAGTCACCATCTTCCTGGAAGTCCCCTCTTTTTTCAATGTTTTATAATTTTCAATGTAGAGGTCTTTTACCTCCTTAGTTAAGTTTATTCTTACATATTTTATTTTTTTGTGGGAAGTCCTTAGTGGAAGTGTATTCTGGATTTCTTTTTCAGTGGATTTATGTTTGGTGTACAGAAAAGCTTCTTATTTTTTAAGATTGATTTTGTATCCAGATATCATGCTGAATTTGTTGAACAGTTCTATAAGCATTTTGGTTGAGTTTGTTGTGTCTTCTAAATGTAGTATCATGTCATTTTCAAATAGTGAAAGTTTTAGTCTTCTTTTCCTATTTGTACTCCTTTGATTTCCTTTTCTTGCCTTATTGCTCTGGAGAGAGTCTCAAGTACTATTTTGAATAGAAGTGGTGATAATGAAAATCCTTGTCTTGTTCCTGTTTTTAGGGAGAGTCTCAAAGTTTTTTCTTACTTAATATGATGTTGGTTGTGGGTCTATTGTATATTGCCTTTATGATGTTGAGGAATGTTCCCTGTATTCTGATTCTCTGTAGTGCTTTTAGCATAAATGAATGTTGGATTTTATCAAATGCCTTTTCAGTATCTATTAAAATGATCAGGTGATTTTTGTCTTTTGTTCTGTTTATATGATGAATTACATGGATTGTTTTTTTTGTGTTAAACCAGCCTTGCATCCTTGGGATGAACCCTACCTGGTCATGGTGTATGATTTTCTTGATGTGGTTTTATTTTGTTTTGGTGGTACTGGGGTTCCTAGAAGCCCTTCTACCTCTGGGCTACACTCCCAGACCTATTTTTTTTATATTTTTGAAACAGGGTCTCTTAAGCCAGTGTGGCTGACTTCGAACCTGCTCGATCCTCATGTCTCTGCCTCCCAAGCATGGGGATTACAAGCGTGTGCCACCACGCCCAGCCATTTGATGTGGTTTTGAATGCATGTGGCTAGTATTTTAATTAGCAGTTTTGCATCCAAGTTCATCAAAGATATAAGCCTGTAGTTTTCCTTCCTTGAGCTGTCTTTATGGTTTTGGTATTAATGGGATGTTGGCTTCATAGAATGGATTTGGGAGAGTTCCATTTATTTTTCTATTTCATGAAATAGATTGAGGAGTATTGGGATTAGCTCTTCTATAAAAGTTTTATAAAATTAACTTGGAAAACCATCTGGTCCTGGGTTGTTCTTTGATGGTAAGCTCTTTATTTCTATTTCAATCTTTTTTATTGCAGTTGGTTGGTTTAAATTTTCTATATCTTCTTGACTCAGTTTAGGCATGTTGTATTTATCTAGAAAGTTGTCAATTTTTTCCAGATTTTCCATTTTGTTGGAGTATAGTTTTTCAAAGTAGTTTCTGATAATCCTCTGGATTTCTACACTGTAAGTAGTGATATTTCCTTTTTCATTTCTTATCTGTGTAATTTGGGTTGATTCTTTTTTATGTTAGGTTGGCTAGTGGTTTATCTATCTTGTTTCTTTTTTTTTTTTTTTTGAGAAACCAGCTTTTGATTTTTTGATTTTACACACTCACACACACAAAAAGAACAAAAAACCAAATTAACCTTAGTAACAAATTAATGCCAGTCTATAAATAGATAGCTATTCAGCAGACAGGGCCTCTCCAGTCTTTCTCTGTGCAAATACTGAGTGCCACTGTCATCTTTACTGCTGTAAGCCTGGTTCTCTGAGTCTTTCTCATTTTATGCAGATTGTCGGTATTGATGGGGCTTGATCTAGTATTAAGCACAGATCACCCTCCACACTCAATGTAAGAACCTCTGTTCTCCACAGCTAAAGCTGGTCTGGTCTGATTTCTCTCTGTTCACCATGATTGAGTGATCTGTGATGATTCCGGAGATCCTCCTAATTGTGTCTATTGATAAACGTAGGTCTTCCCCAATACTTTCCACTGCTCAGATACTGAGTCTATCTGAACCTCTGCTATGTCCAACAGCAGACTTCATCCCCACCTTCTCTAGGTTGAACCCCAAAATTCTCAGACCTGAGGAGTTTATCGCGGCTGCATGAGTCCCTAGGGGTTCCTTGCTGGGTGTTCTCCCATAGGAATTGCAACTTCACTGATGGTGTTATTGAGTGCAGCTCTGGATCTCTGGAGGGTGTGGTAAGCTCAGCCTACACTGCTGCAAGTTGTAGACTCTATCCCTTCCTTTGATTGGTTAAAATGCATAGTCTCAGACCCAGGGAGTTTATCACAGCTGCAAGCCCTTGGAGGCACTGCGCTGGGGATTCTCCTGTGGGGACTATGGATTCACCTAAGGTGTTGAGTGTTTTTGTGCACTGGTCTGGATCTCTGGTGGGTGTGGTGGGCTTGGCCGCCATTGCTGCAAATTGTAGCAGGTGTTTGCGTAGGAGGAACTGATGAGTTACAATTTTGATGATCTGCAGCTGCTTACTTCAGGTCCTTGGATGTTTTCCTGATCCTCTCTGGAGTTGGGTGCTGTGAGGCAAGATGGTGCCACTGCAGCTCCCTTGGCCATGACAAGGGTGGGTTTCTTTTCTGGTGTTGAGCTCCCCTCTGAATCCCTGGAGGGCATGATGAGCTCCACCGCCACTGCTCGAACTTGTAGCCAGTGTTTGTGCAGGAAGAACTGAGGGCTTACAACCCAGTTGTTTGCAGCTGCTCACTTCAGGTCCTCGGTTGCTTTTCTTTTCATCTCTGGAGTCGGGTTTTGTGAGGCAAGATGACATCTCTGCAATGCCTGCAGCCAGCTAGGCAGGTAGGTTTATTTTCTGCTCTCTGATTGGTCTTCTAATGTTCTTTTACCCTGTCCCTTGTACCTATGGTTTTTATTCCTCTACTCATAGTATTCTCTGGCTCTGTAGAATGCTGTTTTTGAGGCAATGGAGATCAGGTGTCAGCAGGACTGGTACGTGCTGTTTCCCTCAGTCGCCATCTTCCTGGAGGCAAGCTCTGCTTTCTTTTTCTGATCATTTTCTTTTACAATTTTCAATGTAAAAACTCAAGACTGATTAACATTCTTGATATGTATACTAATTCTCTTGGCACAAATAATGCCTTAAACTTATTTGTTTAAAATAATGCTGACATCATGCTGGATGATATTATAGCCTTTTTTAGTTTTGGCATCAAATACTGTGGGCCATTTTCTTTTGAACAGTATCTATTCTTTGATGTCTGCAATATCACTGTTTTTTCTAGTCATATGTATGTGGCCAAAGAAACAATTCTATGCTTTCTAAAAGGCATATAAAACAAACTGGGGATGCTTCCTCTCCTTTTCACTACTACAAATTACAGGAAGATGGTGGTTCTGGTTGAAGTACTGGGGAGATGTGTTTTTCAGCAATAGTAACTATAATGAGTCATGATAAAGGAGGCCTAGCAATATTGTTGTTTTTGGCTTTATGTCTCTCTGTTACATAGGAAGCTCCACTTCCTGAACTTCTTCCTATAAATTCTGGGAGTCCTTTTGTAAATTATATAAAATGTATTTCCAAATATTCCCAGTCTTTGTTGTATGGTACCTGAGATTTTATTACTTTCATATTCTTTTTCTGAAGATTATTGGGGTTAACAGGTGCCTCAGATGGTTGAGATAACTGATAGGTGTTTCAGAGACCTGCTCATGTTATCCTATCCTTGTTCTGTATTCTAAGAGCAGATATTTTTTTTCTTTTCTGGTACTGGGTAGAACACAGGAGCATTCTACCTCCAAGCTATACTCCCAGTTCTAGTTTTTATTCTTTATTTTGAAACAGTCTCAGTAAGTTGCAGAGGGCCTCGCTAAGTAGCTGAGGCTGGCCAAAAACCTGCGATCCTCCAGTCTGAGCCTCCCAAATGCTGGGATCACAAGTGTGCACCACCACACCACGCTGTATCTTTTTAATGTCTGCCAATTCAGTGGTTTCTATCCTTCAACAGTGCACGCCACCCTTATTACACTGAATTTTTTAGAAGGTTCAAAGAAATCCAGCCATACACTTTTGGTGTCTCACAGGTGAAAGCACATCCATTTACAATGGGGTTACATTCCTATAAATCCTCTGTAAATTGAAAATATCCTAAACTGAAAATGCTTTTAACCTACCAAACACCATTGTTTAGCAACACATACAGTGCAAAGTGTGGGTTATTTACCCTGTGATAATGTGGCTGACTGGGAGCTGATGCTCAGTGCTGTTATCCAGTGTCACAAGAGGGTATTTGGGAAAAGATCACAACTCAAAAGTTGACGTGCAGTTTCTAGTAAATGTGAACCATTTTCATACCGTCATAAAGTAAAAAAAAAAAAAAAAATGGTAGGTTGATCCAGGCATTGTGGTGCATGCTTATAATCCCAGTCTCAGAAAGAAAGAGTGACCCTCAGGAACTCAGCAAGACCCTGTTTCAAAAATACAATACAAAGCTAGGTGTGGTGATGCATGCTTGTAATCTTACTTCTAGGGAGGCTGAGGCAGGAGGATTGCAAATTTGTGGCCAACCTCAGCTATTTAGTGAGACCCTCTGCAATTTAGTGAGACCCTGTCTCAAAATAAAGAATAAAAAAAATAGCTCAAAGTTAGAATGCACCTGGGATTAATCTCCAGTTCCATGAGTAAAATAAATAAATAAATAATTAATTAATAAAAAAAAACTTGGTGTGGTGGCTCTTGCCTGTAATTCCAGTAGTTGGAAGAGTGAGGCAGGAGGAATGCAGATTTGACGTCAGCCTCAGCAATTCAGTGAGACCCTCAGCAACTTAGAAAATCTATTTAAAAAAATAAAAATAAAAAAGGGATAGCTTAGGGGTAGGCTGCCTCTGGGTTCAACCACTAATATGATAAATAAATAAATAAATAAATTAGGGCTGGAGGTGTAACTCAGAAGATTGTATCTAGGGGTACAATCTTCTTTAAAAAAAGGATAGGGACCATATGTATTTTGAATGATAGTTTCTACTACTTATTTATTTCTGTTATCTTTTTAACATTAAAATAATAACAATATTTGCCCCAACAGGTTATTTGAGGATTAGCTATGCAAACACAATTAAGTTGTTAAACTAAAGCCTGGCACTTGTGAAGACTCAGTAACTATTAGTTACTCTTATTGGTGTCATTGAACAATTATCTCTGAAATAAATTTTTATAAAAATTTACTTGTTTAAAATGTACCCTTACCACAGATTTCTGAGGATCCATCTGTACTTTTCTATATTTCAAGTGCTGCTGTTACTGGTGCTAGTTTTAGCCTCAGCGTATTGGTGATTTAAAAACAGTTCATTCTGCCGGGTATGGTGGCGCACGCTTGTAATCCCCGCGCTTGGGAGGCAGAGACAGGAGGATGGCGCTGGCTCGGAGCCAACCTCGCTGGCTTAAGAGACCCTGTTTCCAAATAAAAAATATAAAATAGGTCTGGGAGTGTAGCCCGGAGGTAGAGGGTTTCCAGTAACCCCAGTACCACCAAAAAAACAAAAACCAAAAATCAAAAACAAAAAAAACAGTTCATTCAAAGACCTTCATCTCAAAAACTATCTATTGTTTCATTTGAAAATAATAAGGAATAGCAAATTGACAAAAGGCAACCCTGTATTCCTAAGGGAAGTAATTATGATTATGCAGAGCAAAAGGTAAAATTATAATTTTAGGCTATTTTATTGCACTACAGTAAATATTCATTATACTATTAGTAAAGGATCTATAACATTAGTAGACTTTCATAATATATCAATGAATGCACTGCTATTGAGTCATTATAATGCAGAAAAATGCCTAGGTTTCATTAAATCCTAAGGGGAATTGTAGTAGGTTAGGCTTGTGGTAATCAATAGAGCTTGTTCTTCATCTTACATGAACAAGTGATGTTGAAATGACTCCGGTTTATACACATCATAAACAGCAGTGTTGGGCTTTGGCTGCTTTTTTCCCCCTCCTCCTGGAGTTAAAATTCTCATGTTAGAATTTATGAGATAGAAAAAAAAAACTCATCGAAGGGGAATCAACTGAGGCCACCTGCTGTGTGGGAAAAATCAAGTGTTCACATGTTTAGACTCGCCGTGTTAACATATTTTAATAAATATTAGAGGGATGGTTTTAGCAAGTGTTTACAGTGACAATTCATTTTCATGGTTTTGGCTCACTGACCAAGGCAAAGAAATTAATAGCTTTATTTTATTTTATAGCATAAGCAGCACATTGTGTGTAATATCTAAGCTGCTTAGGTGATTGATGTGTTCATTGCATCTTATGGCTTATGATAATAAGTGCATATATCATACCACAAGAACTAAAGCAGATATGTCCTGTCCTGCACACATCTCGCTCTATTTTCATTATGATTTTTTATCCACATACACCACACAAGATGTGCATACTTGACTACTTGCCTGAAGTCCTTACATATTTCAAGCTCCAAATATTGCTGTTTTGGAAGTCTGCGGGAATGGGCTTTCTACTTCAGACTTTCTGGAATTGATCTTGTAGGAATAGCATATTTCAAGCCACCTCATTGAAATATTGGCGTTAGAAGCATACTAAAGAGCCTTTATATGTTGATGATTGCCTAGTTATACAGACTTATTCAATAATAATAATCTTGACATGTTTCAGAACTTTGGTGACCACCTATTATTTGTAAATGTGAATGGCATTCTCTGCTATGTCTGCACTTAATGTGGATTTCAGAGACCATAGTTTGGTATATGGCATTTATTTTCTCATAACTTTCAAAACTCCTCTCTTTTCCTGAGATTCTTGTTAATAAGACTGAGACAAGTTTAGAAAAATCAGGGTCCTGGGACTTGGGGCTAATATCTGTTTCCATAGGAAGGCAGTATAGTATTGTGAAGAAAACATAAAATTGTGGGGGTAGTTTCCTCTGCTCTACCCACCCATATAATTAAACCATTTCCTGCAAGAGGATGGATAGTATTTCAAATCACATTAGTAAATCTATGGGTTAATAACATAGAAGTCAGAACGGCATGCACCATAATCACCGCTGTTGATCCATTTGTCGCTCTTTGCACAGTATATTGATTTCTCCCCAAGAATATAACAAAGAAAGAACCTTATACAATTCCCTCATATTTAAACTCTGCTGGTTAATATATTCCTGTTGCCACCCATCTATTAGTAATTTCCTTACAGGTAACCATTGCCATTATAATTTAAAATACTCCCGAAAAGTAGTTGCCGTGTTTCTGGTGAAACTTACTACGGATAATTGCCTGCATAATGAATTGCAAGTACTAGGTGGTTCCAGCTGAGATCAAAAGTGATCATTAACTCACCTATCTTGCAAACTGAGGATTTCTGGAACTTGTGTCTCATGGCAATCTTGCTTTCTCACTTTTAAGAAGGCTCAGCTTTCCCCTTTCAGGTTCATGGGAATCAGCTCTCACACATTTAATACCTTGTCTGTGGGATGTTTACAACAGATGAAAACCTATCTTTATTAACTCAAAAAAAAAAAATGGGAGTAGAGGGAATTGTTCGTGCATCTCGATTAAAAAGCAAACTAAGGCCGGGCGTGGTGGCCCACGCTTGTAATCCCCGCGCTTGGGAGGCAGGGAGGATCGCACAGTTTAGAAGCCAGCCACGCGCGCTGGCTTAGGAGACACTGTTTCCAAAATAAAAATGTAAAAATAGGTCTGGGAGTGTAGCCTGGAAGTAGAAGGGCTTCCAGGAACCCCAGTACCACCACCAAAAAAATAAATAAATAAAAAGAAAAAAAGAAATAAAAAAGAAATTAAAAGAAAAAAAAGAAAAAGGAAGTAGATTATAATTTAGTGTTTATAACCATCAATGATTTTTCTCTTTACTAACCCTTCTTGGCTTTCTTTCTTTTTCCTTTACAAAAACATGGGATAGAATTTGAATAGTGATGGGGCTAAGGATGGATGGAGTGAGAAAACATCATGGAAGCGAGATTAGCCAGTCAAGTGTTGTATGTTTTCTCTTATTTGTGAAGGGAAGACAGAAGTTGGGAAAAAGGGGGACTTTAGATAAGTGAAAAAATGCCCAACATCATTAGCAATCAGAGAGATGCAAATCAAAACTACCCTGAGACTTCCACTGAGCACCTCCAGGACCTCTCTTTTCACATCATTCCACCCCTTTCTATCTTCCTCTTATTTTCTGTGATTGGATCTTCCCTCCAGCTCCCTTACATCCTAGGACATTCCCCCTGTCAAGTTCCTACCTCCTCTACTACTGTCTACCCCAGTTAGGTCTTTGACTGTTCCTACTCATCCTATCAGTCACTTGAATAGTGGGGCTTCTGTCCTCACTGGGGCTCTCAAGGGTCTCAGGGTATCCCCCAGACAACCATCTGAGGCTGAAAATAAATTGTAAATAAAGTGATTAATTTATCCATTCGGATGAGCTGTGGAGACATCTAGAAGCCCATGGTATTAAAGATAGTACACCTCTTTTTCAAGGATTATAGTTTTACATATGAATAGGAAAAAGAAAGCTTTTACAGTACGTTTTGATTCAGGAATAAAACAATGGAACTAAAATAAGGTAGGCAATTTCAACTATTTTCTTAAAATTTAAAAAACAGAAATTCCAAGTTAAGTAATGAGATTATATATTGTCATATACCTCAGAAAAATATTTGAACAAAATTTAACTGTTGCTAACATCTCTAGGGCAATAATTTCACTTTTTCCTATTTGTAGTTATAATTCTCTATCCTAGAGGTATTAGTATCTGTTAAAATAATATTTCTTTCATTTAAAATAGCCTATGTTGCCCTGGAGAAACCAGACCCAGTAAGACGCTGGGTTCTGGGCAGGGGTCGCGGGCTGGGCACGCCAGATGGGGCCCGGGTTGCGGGACTCTGGGCCCCAGGCAGAACTGCGAGTAGCACGCCAGACCCCTGGAGAAACCGGGCCCAGAACAGAAAAAGATAAAGAAAAATATCGGAGAGGTGGTAAGAAAGCCGTTATGGATGCCAGGACACTGGAGATGCAGACAAAACTTATCTAAATGCACTGGAACTTATGGAAAAATTCGCCGTGAAAGAGGACTGCTATTTCTCTATATTGTTAAGAATCTCAGACACCACATATAAGGAGAGAGTTTAGCGGAGACCAAGGAGAAATGCGGTGCTGAAAGAGTTCTTCGCGATGGTGGTAGAGACTTGTATTCAGGAGAAGCAGAAACCGGATCTTACCAACTTTATTTTTTTGGAGAAATTACACCAAATGTCGAATGCTACCATCACGCATGCTTAGGAACACTGGACAACATTCAGAGTGGAAAAAGAGCCTGGGAAGGATTTGAAACGGTGGAGGCAGTGGCAATGCCAGTGGCCAATATTCGGGGGAGGCAGAGATCTGATACATTACAACTGGAACCTTTGAAATACTAACCACAGAGACTGTGATCGGAACCTGCTGAGGGGTTAGGCGGGCGCCGGGGCCAGTGGCCGACATCGGAGCTTGCTGTGAGGCAGGGCCACTACTGAGGCCTCCGTGGCCGGGATTGGAACCTGCAGAGGGGTTAGACCGATGCTGGGGCCAGCGAGGCCGGCATTGGAGCCTGCCATGATGCAAGGCTTGTGCTAGGGCCTCCGAGGTCGGGTCCGGAACTTGCTGAGGGGTTAGGCCGGTGCTGGGGTCAGCGAGGCCGGCATCGGAGCCGGCCGTGAGGCAAGGCCAGTGTTGGGGCCCCCGAGGATGGGACCGGAGCCTGCTGAGGGGTTAGGCCGGTGCTGGGGCCAGCGAGGCTGGCATCAGAGCCTGCCATGAGGCAAGGCCGGTACTTGGGCCTCCGAGGCCAGGATAAGAGCCTGCCGAGGGGTTAGGCCAGTGCTGGGGCCTCCAGGGCAGAATAAGAGCCTGCTGAGGGGTTAGGCCGGTGCTGGGGCCAGCGAGGCCGGCATCGGAGCCTGCCTTGAGGCAAGGCCGGTACTGGGGCCTCCGAGGCCAGGACAAGAGCCTGCCGAGGGGTTAGGCCGGTGCTGGGGCCAGCGAGGCCGCCATCGGAGCCTGCCTTGAGGCATGACCAGTGCTGGGGCCTCCGAGGCTGGGATCGGAGCCTGCCGAGGGGTTAGGCCGCTGCTGGGGCCAGCGAGGCCGGCATCGGAGCCTGCCTTGAGGCAAGGCCGGTACTGGGGCCTCTGAGGCCGGGATCGGAGCCTGCCGAGGGGTTAGGCCGCTGCTGGGGCCAGTGAGGCCGGCATCGGAGCCTGCCGTGAGGCAAGGCCGGTACTGGGGCCTCCGAGGCCAGGATAAGAGCCTGCTGAGGGGTTAGGCCGGTGCTGGGGCCAGCGAGGCCGGCATCGGAGCCTGCCTTGAGGCAAGGCCGGTACTGGGGCTTCGAGGCCAGGATAAGAGCCTGCCGAGGGGTTAGGCCGGTGCTGGGGCCAGCGAGGCCGGCATCGGAGCCTGCCGTGAGGCAAGGCCGGTACTGGGGCCTCCGAGGCCAGGATAAGAGCTTGCCGAGGGGTTAGGCCGGTGCTGGGGCCAACGAGGCCGGCAGCGGAGCCTGCCGTGAGGCATGACCAGTGCTGGGGCCTCCGAGGCCGGGATCGGAGCATGCCGAGGGGTTAGGCCGGTGCTGGGGCCAGCGAGGCTGGCATCGGAGCCTGCTGTGAGGCAAGGCCGGTACTGGGGCCTCCGAGGCCAGGATAAGAGCCTGCCAAGGGGCTAGGCCGGTGCTGGGGCCAGCGAGGCCGGCATCGGAGCCTGCCTTGAGGCATGACCAGTGCTGGGGCCTCCGAGGCCGGGATCGGAGCCTGCCGAGGGGTTAGGCCGGTGCTGGGGCCAGCGAGGCCGGCATCGGAGCCTGCCGTGAGGCAAGGCCGGTACTGGGGCCTCTGAGGCCGGGATCGGAGCCTGCCGAGGGGTTAGGCCGCTGCTGGGGCCAGTGAGGCCGGCATCGGAGCCTGCCGTGAGGCAAGGCCGGTACTGGGGCCTCCGAGGCCAGGATAAGAGCTTGCCGAGGGGTTAGGCCGGTGCTGGGGCCAACGAGGCCGGCAGCGGAGCCTGCCGTGAGGCATGACCAGTGCTGGGGCCTCCGAGGCCGGGATCGGAGCCTGCCGAGGGGTTAGGCCGGTGCTGGGGCCAGCGAGGCCGGCATCGGAGCCTGCCGTGAGGCAAGGCCGGTACTGGGGCCTCTGAGGCCGGGATCGGAGCCTGCCGAGGGGTTAGGCCGCTGCTGGGGCCAGTGAGGCCGGCATCGGAGCCTGCCGTGAGGCAAGGCCGGTACTGGGGCCTCCGAGGCCAGGATAAGAGCTTGCCGAGGGGTTAGGCCGGTGCTGGGGCCAACGAGGCCGGCAGCGGAGCCTGCCGTGAGGCATGACCAGTGCTGGGGCCTCCGAGGCCGGGATCGGAGCATGCCGAGGGGTTAGGCCGGTGCTGGGGCCAGCGAGGCTGGCATCGGAGCCTGCCGTGAGGCAAGGCCGGTACTGGGGCCTCCGAGGCCAGGATAAGAGCCTGCCAAGGGGCTAGGCCGGTGCTGGGGCCAGCGAGGCCGGCATCGGAGCCTGCCTTGAGGCATGACCAGTGCTGGGGCCTCCGAGGCTGGGATCGGAGCCTGCCGAGGGGTTAGGCCGCTGCTGGGGCCAGCGAGGCCGGCATCGGAGCCTGCCGTGAGGCAAGGCCGGTACTGGGGCCTCCGAGGCCAGGATAAGAGCCTGCCGAGGGGTTAGGCCAGTGCTGGGGCCAGTGAGGCCGGCATCGGAGCCTGCCTTGAGGCAAGGCCGGTACTGGGGCCTCTAGGCCAGGATAAGAGCCTGCCGAGGGGTTAGGCCGGTGCTGGGGACAGCGAGGCCGGCAGCGGAGCCTGCCGTGAGGCAAGGCCAGTACTGGAGCCTCCGAGGCCAGGATAAGAGCCTGCCAAGGGGTTAGGCCGGTGCTGGGGCCAGCGAGGCCGCCATCGGAGCCTGCCTTGAGGCATGACCAGTGCTGGGGCCTCCGAGGCCGGGATCAGAGCCTGCCGAGGGGTTAGGCCGGTGCTGGGGCCAGCGAGGCCGGCATCGGAGCCTGCCGTGAGGCAAGGCCGGTACTGGGGCCTCCGAGGCCAGGATAAGAGCCTGCCAAGGGGCTAGGCCGGTGCTGGGGCCTCGAGGCCGGCATCGGAGCCTGCCTTGAGGCATGACCAGTGCTGGGGCCTCCGAGGCTGGGATCGGAGCCTGCCGAGGGGTTAGGCCGCTGCTGGGGCCAGCGAGGCCGGCATCGGAGCCTGCCGTGAGGCAAGGCCGGTACTGGGGCCTCTGAGGCCGGGATCGGAGCCTGCCGAGGGGTTAGGCCGCTGCTGGGGCCAGTGAGGCCGGCATCGGAGCCTGCCGTGAGGCAAGGCCGGTACTGGGGCCTCCGAGGCCAGGATAAGAGCCTGCCGAGGGGTTAGGCCAGTGCTGGGGCCAGTGAGGCCGGCATCGGAGCCTGCCTTGAGGCAAGGCCGGTACTGGGGCCTCTAGGCCAGGATAAGAGCCTGCCGAGGGGTTAGGCCGGTGCTGGGGACAGCGAGGCCGGCATCGGAGCCTGCCGTGAGGCAAGGCCTGTACTGGGGCCTCCGAGGCCAGGATAAGAGCTTGCCGAGGGGTTAGGCCGGTGCTGGGGCCAACGAGGCCGGCAGCGGAGCCTGCCATGAGGCATGACCAGTGCTGGGGCCTCCGAGGCCAGGATAAGAGCCTGCCAAGGGGTTAGGCCGGTGCTGGGGCCAGCGAGGCCGGCATCGGAGCCTGCCTTGAGGCATGACCAGTGCTGGGGCCTCCGAGGCCGGGATCGGAGCCTGCCGAGGGGTTAGGCCGGTGCTGGGGCCAGCGAGGCCAGCATCGGAGCCTGCCGTGAGGCAAGGCCGGTACTGGGGCCTCCGAGGCCAGGACAAGAGCCTGCCGAGGGGTTAGGCCGGTGCTGGGGCCAGCGAGGCCGGCATCGGAGCCTGCCGTGAGGCAAGGCCGGTACTGGGGCCTCCGAGGCCAGGATAAGAGCTTGCCGAGGGGTTAGGCCGGTGCTGGGGCCAACGAGGCCGGCAGCGGAGCCTGCCGTGAGGCATGACCAGTGCTAGGGCCTCCGAGGCCGGGATCGGAGCATGCCGAGGGGTTAGGCCGGTGCTGGGGCCAGCGAGGCCGGCATCGGAGCCTGCCTTGAGGCAAGGCCGGTACTGGGGCCTCTGAGGCTGGGATCGGAGCCTGCCGAGGGGTTAGGCCGCTGCTGGGGCCAGTGAGGCCGGCATCGGAGCCTGCCGTGAGGCAAGGCCGGTACTGGGGCCTCCGAGGCCAGGATAAGAGCTTGCCGAGAGGTTAGGCCGGTGCTGGGGCCAACGAGGCCGGCAGCGGAGCCTGCCGTGAAGCATGACCAGTCCTGGGGCCTCCGAGGCCGGGATCGGAGCATGCCGAGGGGTTAGGCCGGTGCTGGGGCCAGCGAGGCCGGCATCGGAGCCTGCCGTGAGGCAAGGCCGGTACTGGGGCCTCCGAGGCCAGGATAAGAGCCTGCCAAGGGGCTAGGCTTGTGCTGGGGCCAGCGAGGCCGGCATCGGAGCCTGCCTTGAGGCATGACCAGTGCTGGGGCCTCCGAGGGTGGGATCGGAGCCTGCCGAGGGGTTAGGCCGCTGCTGGGGCCAGCGAGGCCGGCATCGGAGCCTGCCGTGAGGCAAGGCCGGTACTGGGGCCTCTGAGGCCAGGATAAGAGCCTGTCAAGGGGTTAGGCCGGTGCTGGGGCCAGTGAGGCCGGCATCGGAGCCTGCCGTGAGGCATTACCAGTGTTGGGGCCTCCGAGGCCGGGATTGGAATCCTGCCAAGGGGTTAGACCGGTGCAGGGGCCAATGGCCAGCATCGGAGCCTGGCGTGAGGCAAGTTCACTCCTGCGGCCTCCAAGGTCGGGACCAAAGCCAGCTTAGGGGTTTGACCGGTTCAGGGGCCAGCGAGACCAGAACTGGGTCCTCCCATGAGGCAAGGCCGCTGCGTGAGCCAGCGAGGTCTGGATCAGTCCACTGAGTAGCCAGGCCACTACTGGGACCATCAAGAGTGGGATTGGTACTTGCAACGCAGCATGCACAGAGAAATATCGCAGAAAATATAAATCAGACGCTTCTCTTAATCAGCAATAACTAGGAGGAAAAGGGCAACAGGAAGAGGTTGAGCTATAGAAAGGGCCCTATAGTGAAGCAACTAATGTGATCAATCAGAGGGTATGTAATACTGGAGGACGGAGCCTCTTTAAAATGCAGGAGGTACATAAACAAATGTATCAAAGTAAATCACCAAAGAAGTGTGGGATGGAGGGAGGGGGAGGGAATGGGACGGGGGCTGGAGGAGGGCTAATTGGATGATGTGTGCTTGTATATCCTCTCAAGTCTTGTACTCCAATGTGATTGATATATGACTACAATGCACCAATTTAAAAAATAAATTAATTAAAAAAAAAAAAAAAAAAAAAAAAAAAAAAAAAAAAAAAAAAAAAATAAAATAGCCTATGTTTTTAAAATATATTCTATTCTTTCAAAATTAATACCATTTGCTTATTATTGGTAAAAAATAAATTCACTTAACTTTTCAATTAACATTTGTTGACTACTTGTACTGATTGTGTTTAGAATCATGGAAAAGTATAAATAGTTTATATGAGAATACTTTTTCTTCAGAGATTCTCTAAAAAATTATTGGTTTTAACTGAAAGGAAGACACTAAAACCCTAGTAGGGATGGCTAGAGAGACTACCTAAAGGGGTTTCTATTCTTTTTTTCTCCTTTCTCCTTCTCTTCCTCCTCCCCCCCTCTCCTCCTCCTCCCTAGGAATTGAACCTAGGGGCATTCTGCCTTTGGGTCACATCCCAATCTCTATTTTATTTTCTATTTTAAAATGGACTCAGTAAGTTGTGGAGGGCATTCTAACCCTCAGCAACTGTAGAGGCTGATCTACAAACTGTAATTTTCCTGTCTAAGCCTTCCAAGTACTGGGTTGATGGCTCTAAAGGGTTTCGAACACAGAAATTCGAGTTATCATTGTGATAACCTGTCAGGAGGAGTTGTTAAATTTTTTTTCAGTTAGATGACTTTTTATTGAATTTTATTGAATAACAATCTTCTTATCTGGATTGATAATTTCCCTAGTTTATCCGATGTTTTTTCTAATTAATTTTTTTCTCTCTTGCTGTGTATCCTCCATTGATTTGCAAAATCAAACAGCAAACTAAGCACGAGTTTCAGGAAACAGACCCAGTTTCAAAGGCCTGATAACATCTCTGTGATGTTCATGTGAACTGGTTCATTTTAAGTAGCATTTTTACAGAAATGTCTTTCTTGTGTCACATTTCTTCTAATTTCTTTTCACAATCTCTTTCAACAGTAAGTCCTTTGCTGCAGATGTTACTTGAGTACCAGTGGGTAGCCTTGATAATGAAAACTAGAAACTAATAGCTCAGTTTATCTTTCCATGTAAGGCAAAATGTCCCCTACTTGTGGTTGGTTTGCATAAATTGTCACTGGATGTTAGTGAGTGTTCTGCTATCAGCTTAAATAATCTGTTTAAGAAAATGTGGTAGTGATTTCACACATAAGAAATTTTCAGTTACTGATGACCCTAATTTTGTCAAATTTTTACAAATAAATAATTTTACTTGACAATAGACATAAGACTTCATAATTTAACATAATTTAAAAAATTCCTTTTATTTATACTATATACACATAATCATGGTTCTTTTTTGTGTGTGTGGTACTGGGGTTCCTGAAAGCCCTTCTACCTCCGGGCTACACTCCCAGACCTATTTTTAATTTTTTTTTTATTTGGAAACAGGATCTCCTAAGCCAGCGCAGGGCTGGCTTTGAACCTGTGCGATCCTCCTGTCTCTGCCTCCCAAGTGCGGGGATTACAAGCGTGCGCCACCATGCCTGGCTTAATCACGGTTCTTGCTCATAGGCCTTAACTTGCTATTTTCTCCTTAAAATAAAAAAAAATAAGAAGGGACATATATTTTCTCTAATATGCTCAAGCTAGGAAGTATTTGGAATTCCAGAGGGACTAGACAATGGAAGGGAAACCTCAGCAAAACTAGGAAGGAAGGGTAGAGGAGACTGAGGTTCATGTGGAAAAGCTACATGCCATTATGTGAAAATAACATTATTAACCTGGACACTCAATATTGAGATGGAAGGAAATGGGGAAGTGGGAGTTGGGGAGGGCACCCAATACTGTGTGAATATATGCCATTGTCAACATTATCCGCATTATGATGTGAGACTACAGTGCACCAATAAAAAAGAAAAAAATAAAATAAAAACTAAAACAACTTTTCCTTTTTGTGATACTGAGAATTTAACCCAGGGGTATTCTACCTCTGAGCTATACCCCAGCCCGATTTCTTTATGCTTTATTTTGAAACAGGGTTTCACTAAGTTGCAGAGGGTCTCACTAAGTAGCTGGGGCTGCTTGCAAACCTGTTATACTCCTGTCACAGCTTCTCAAGTACTGGGATTACAAGCATGCACCACTATGCCTGGCTGCAACTTTCTTTTTCTTGCTATTTTGGAAAATTTAAATAAAAACCTACAGGGTATAATTTGATAAAAACCATGGCTATCAAAAACTGATTGCTAGAAAAACTTATGTGAAAATATGATATGTAACATTATTCCCAATATTTATACCAGGCTTAGCATAAACTCTGAATTTGCCTAAATAATGAATATATAGAAATGTATGTCAGGTGTGGTGGTGCACACTTGTAATCCCAGCACTTTGGGAGGCTGAAACAGGAGGATCATGGTTCGTGGGCAGCCTCAGCCACTAATTAGTGAGGCCCTTTGCAACTCACTGAGACTGGGTTTCAAAATAAAAAGAATAAAAAATAGGGCTGGGGTGTCGCTCAGAGGTGTAATGCCCTTGGTTCCATTCCTAGTAATACACACACACACACACACACACACACACACACACACACACACACAGAAAGAATATATAGAAATGTGAAAGAATATATTCCACGTAAGCCACTGAAAATCATAGGTTATATATTATCCAAGCAAAATAATTTTTTCCCAGGTATTACTTGCTTTGTTACAAAAAGGCTTACATAGAAAGATTTAAAGACTTGGCAGTTTTCTGATTGGAAATATAAATTAGAGAAGCTACACAATAAGTTTTCATTGATTTATAGGTGAGAAGCAACTCTCATAAATTATCTAGACACTTTCCTATCTCTATTTAGGATTGGTCTAAACTGATTTAGACAGAAATTTCATATAAATCCATAGAGAAAGGAGACTTTGCAGTCTAATTGGATGCTCTCTCCCAGGGTTCAGAAGTTGATGCTAGACAAGTTAATGAGGTATGTTCACTTGGCTGACGCCTCCTTTTGTGTTTCTTCTAGAACTCCCACACCTTGCTTTCTGGTTTCCTGGTATGTAATGGAGGCAGGAGACCATGCAGGAGAGGACAACCAGGTGTTATAAAACTTGACTAAATCTCTTACAGTGGAAACTTTTCCATGTCATCTAACTCTTTGTATCCTTTTAACTTCTACCACAGTAATGATACAATACTGGTAATAATTACTAATAAAGCAATACTGGTGATAATTAGCATACCAGAACTGAGATAAATGCACATGAAGGCACTTTGCTCTTGAGTGGACCTTGGGTTTTTTTTTTATTAAAAAATACCACCATTCTTAACTTCTTTCTCTTTTCCACTCACAATTATTGAAATTGCCAACTTAGAAAGCCACAGGGAATTATTGTGTATTTATTACTTTGCCTTTATGCATACAGGAATGATCAGTATTAGTATCTCCAGGTTAAATTATAGATTCATATAGTCAAAGTTTCTACTGAAATCTTTACTTGAATGTATGATAATTTTCTCAAATTTACCATGTCCAAACTAAATTTATAATCTATCCTTCCACCAAAACTGTCTCCATAACAGCCAGTTACTTTCTCATCTGATGGGAACTATACTCTTCTGATTACTATGTCAAAAAACCATGGAATACCTTTTTGAAACCTCTTTCTCTCCTATTCTACTTCCAATCATCAGGCAAATTTATTTTCTAAAACTTTAATATATCTTTGGAATTTGATCTTTTAGTACCACTTTCAATATCTAACATCTTTTTAAAAATTTTAATTATTTCTTGCCTGGATTACTGTATCAGGCAATAAAGATCCCAATAAGATCTGCTTCAACTTTCTTTCATCACTGGTTATCCTCAACACAGCAGTAGGAACTATCATCTAGCCAAACACTGTGGTAAACACCGCAATCCTAGTTCTTGGGAGGCTGAGACAGGAAGAACAGAGGTTGAGCAACCTCGTGAGGCCCTCCACAACTTAACAAAATAAAAAATAAAAGAGGGCTGGGGTATAGCTCAGAGGTAGGATGCCTCTGGGTTCAATCTCTAGTACCAAACACACATACAAAAGTAGACATTGAAATTATAATTTAAAAATGTTGTTTCACATAACTCACAATACTGTAGGTGCTCCTCACTGCATTCATGGGAAAGCCAATCTCCTTATCATGTTCTACAAGGAACTATGATTGGGATGGTTGTCTTATTTTCAGACTGATCGGATTCCCCTTCCCTTTATCTTCCTTCATAATTTTCATCCAGATACTGGCCTTCTTGCTCTAGGTAACTTCAGTCCTCAAGATTTTCACTCTGGCTGGTGAACCTCTGCTCACTTCCCGGTCCCTCAATATTCCTTTGGTTAACTTCTTCACCTTTCTTTAAATATTTGTTCAAATCTCCACTTCAAACAGGACTACATTGACCACAGTTTTTTTTTTTTTTTTTTTTTTTTTTGCAGATCTGGAGATGGAACCCAGAGGCATTTAACCTCTGAGCTACACTCCCTGCCCTATTTTTTATTCTTCATTTTGAAACAGGGTCTCACTGAGTTGCAGAGGGCCTCCCTAAGTAGCTGAGGCTGTCCGCAAACTGCGATCATCCAGTCTCTGCCTCCTGAATACTGGGATTACAAGCATGCGCCACCACCCGGCTGACCACAGGTTTTAAGATTGTGCTCTTACACCTTATTTTATTACTCTAAGTCACCCAGTCCTGTTTTACTTGTTTTCCCAAAACACATATAATCTTCTCAAATTTTATAGAATTTACTTATTATTTACCATAGTTTTTCATCTACAAAGGTGATTTTTTTTTTTTTTTTTTTTTTTTGGTGGTACTGGGGATGGAACCCAGGGTCCTTCTACCTCTGGGTTACACTCCCAGACCTATTTTTTATATATTTGGAAACAGGGTCTCTTAAACCAGCTGAGGCTGGCTTCGATCCTGCACTATTCTCCTGTCTTAGACTCCCAAGTGCGGGGATTACAAGTGTGCGCCACCAGGCCCGGCTACAAAGGTGATTTTTTAGATATATCCCAAGTGAACATTTTAAGCCTTCTTGAGGTACTTGTATGTTTAAAAAGATAGTAGGAATCAGTCTTCAGTGATAAAAATCCCCTTTACCGTGCCATACTTCTGGGATATATTCGAAATATTTTATGACACTCATGAAGTTGCATTTCTGAATTTCAGAATTAAATTATGTATCTACAAAGCCGGGTGTGGTAGTACATGCATGTAATCCCTGTACTTGGGAGGCTGAGACAGGAGGATTGCAGGTTCAAGAACAGCCTCAGCAAGTAGTGAGACTCTCATCAATCTAGCGAGACCCTTTTTCAAATAAGAAATAAAATTGGGCTGGGGGGTATTGTTCAAAGAAAGAATGCCTTTAGGTTCAATCCCCAGTATTACAAAAATTATGTATATACAATATAGAAATATATTGTGGCAAATATGTGATTTCTGAAATTTCAGAATTAGAATCTGGCTCAACACAGATATCTGAGAAAGGGAAGATGAATCAGGGAAGGAAATGTTAAGAAGGAAAGTTGTCAGCATCTTTGCCTATTGGTCTCATTTGGTCCTTGGAAATTTATCTGCATTCAGAAATCTCCACATGGGTGAGCTATTTGTACCCTTCCCAAGCCATACTGAGGTGACCTCAAAGCCGGTGACTAACAAGGCTTCCAACAATTAAACTCTTCTCTGCCTCTGTAAAATTTTACTTTCTCATTTTAAATACTTTTATTGGTGCATTACAGTCTCATATCATTTGGGTATTGCAGTGAGATTATGGCAACTATGGAGAATTAAAAGCATAATGGACTATGTATTTCTCATATCTGTATAATAATTATACTCAAATTTGTGTGTGAGGGCTTATAATTTTAGAATATAAGTTTTTTGTGTGAGCCCGTGAAGTGTGTAGTAGGTGAGTCTTCGGTGATCTTGGTTGACTGGTTATTGATTTACATTGACAACTAAGAATGTATGTATTTATGGTTTAGCACCTAATGTTTTGAATTACACTTACATTGTGGAATGGCTAAATAAGGCTAATTGACATATGCATTACCTCCCATACTTTTTTTAAATAGGGAGAACAATTAAAATTTATTTTCAGCAATGCTTAAGCGTATGACACATTTTTGTTGGTTGACATTATTGTCCTGTAGGGCATATCTTTTAAACTTATTCCTCCTGACTGAAATTTGTATCATTTTATCAATATCTCTCCAGTTGTTCCAATCTACAGCCCCTGTTAACCATAATCCTACCCCCCTCTTTGGGGAGTTTGACTCTTTATATTATACATAGAAATAAGAGCATGCAGTACTTATCTTTCTATCCCTGGCTCATTTCACCTAACAGTGTTTTTTGGATTCATTGATATTTTTACAAATGGGAGTGTTTCCTTCTTTTTTCAGACTGAATATTATTTCATATGTTTATACATATATATATATATATATATGTATATCACACTTTTCTTATCAATTCATCCATTGATGGACACTTAGCTTGATTCCATATCTTGTCTATGATAAATAAAGCTATGATAAATGTGACCATGCAACCATATTTTTCATATGCTGATTTTATTTCCTTTAGATATATACTCAGTAGTGGAATGGCTATGTCATTTGCAGTGATCATGAAATGTTATTCATTCATTCATACATTCAACAAAATAGTGATCATAGCACTGAAGATCATTGTAAAAATCTCATACAGTTATAAGAAATAAAATAATTATTGTAAATTCCCAGCGTAGTAAGCAGTGCATAGTTACGTGCTCAGTATTTGTTGATCAAAACAAAACAGTACACAGAGATTAATTTCTTTCATCAAGAAGAATACTTTATTTAAAATATGCTGATATGCTTTTATTGTGCTAACCTATACTATAAATATCATACAACATTTGTTCTCCAAAGAAACAACAAAATGCAACTGGGTCCCTTCACTAATATATGTGTGTAGTCATTATTTTCTTTATAACAAAGCAACATTTGTTGTTGAAAAGTTATAGAAAGCCATGATGAAGGCAGAAAGAAAATATCAAGGAAACAAGTTATATCCTTTTTCAAGGTGAAGTAGCTCTTGTGAACTGTAGCATCCCACCACTGCAGGATATCCAATTAATCTGTTCAATGAAAAGTTCCCATTTTTGAAGGCCAGAATATGTTCCATAGTTAAAAGTATATTTGTCTTCTTTTCTGAATTTCCTCCTTCCTTTTTTGTTGCTTTGATTCTTAAACTTCTCTGTATATTCTCCCTGGAAGAACAAAAATAAATATAAAAAAATAAGTGAGGAAAAGAAACCCAGTTACACTATTTGAGGTTAAAACCCTAATTGCACAAAGGAATTAAAGAATTTAGATGAGATCATAAATCACTTCCTCAAAGCATTGAAATTTCTGATTGACATTGACTCACACATCAAAGCACCCCAGAATTTTATTATAGTGAAGGACCATTGGGAAATGGGTGAACAGACAGGAAATAGAGGACATTATACTGTGACCCTTTTTATTTTGGCTTATTGTAGTAGATGCAAATGATTGTGGGAAGGAGCTCAAGCAGGTGTCTGAGTTGCTGGACAGACTCCACTCCTTAATCTAAATGGTCATTATTTAGCTCACTTTGTGATTAGTTTGTAATCAACAAGTTCTACTAAATAATTTTTATACTTTTATTTATATGCTATACTTTAATATTTTATATAAAAATAGCAAAAGTAAAAGAAATACCAAATGTATTAGAAAGTAAAAATGATTAAATATTTTCCTGTGTTTTCTTGCAGTTGGGTACTGATAATTATGGGAAAAAGAAATATGACACTTCCTTTTACTTGGCAACATAAATTGCCCAAATTTGTGCATAGGAGTTAACCTTTTTGAAATAAACATTCTTATATAAGCCAACTAATTATATGGTAGGTGGGTCATTGGAGGTCAATTTTAAACACTGATTGTTGAACTTTATAGTTTTCTTATTTGGTCCTTTCTAAATGTAAGAGCATAGCAATGAGTCATAACTCACTTGATATTATATGGCAGAAATAAAGTTATTAAAGTCTAGATATATTTATTTCTGTTGATTTAATAACATAAGGCAAAGATAGTATGATATCCAGGCAGTAAGTAATAAACATATTCACTAGTAACTGTGTTTAAAGTGATGGTTACCTTGGAAGTTATTTGCTAATATTATGGATATTAGCAAGTTGATTTCTCTAATTAATGTCAAAATGTTCTGCTGTAGTGAAGAAGAGCTGGTATGCTTTAGAATCCTAGCAAATATTAGGTAGAGATTTTACTTTGGAAATTTTAGAACTGCACAAAGGGACCTTCCTTACACTGAAAGTCAAGCTCCTTACTCAGGCAGGTAGAAGATTAAAGAGCTTTGCCCAGCTTGCAGTGCCTATTTCCTGGGTCTTTATCGCTAGGAAATTTTCTGGACTGCTTGGTTAAATCTTAAATTTGAGAATCCAGCTCTATAGTCCTAAGGTTCAAACCTACAGTAGAGGGGTTCATAATTAAAAGGATAGCAAAGGTTGTTTTTCTTGTTCTTAGTGTATAGTCAATAGATGTTTGTCAAGAGTAAAAATTGTCAGTTATGGTCTCAAAGGGGAACTGCTTTACCTGCTTGCTCACAATCAGAAGGTATCTAGATATGTTTGAAGCCTTTAATTATAGTAGTTTAATTATTTAAGGGAACTAGCAGGGGGAGAGAGAGAAAGAGAGAGAGAGAGAGAGAGAGAGAGAGAGAGAGAGAGAGAGAGAGAGAGAGAGAGAGAGAAAAGGTAAGGAAAGAAAAAGAAAAAGCAATGTGAATTTAGCAGGGATGATAAAATTATAAAAGAGGTTCTTAGGTCATGTTGTAAATTTCTTCATGCTTGACAGAGGAAAAAAAGTAGCTCATTGTTGACCAATAGACTAATTTTATTGTGAAACTAAAACTTTCTTAAACATTAAGAATGAGCAGCAAAGATGATGGCAGGAAAAAGAGGCAAAGAACTATACCCTAAAGTAGAAATCACTGTATCTTGAGTTGCCCATTTTAAAAGTTTAAGTCCTAAATTGAACTTGAGTTCACTTTTAATTTTCATTCTAAAACTCCCCCCCCCCTTTAATTTTAATACTTCAGGGTGTAAAAGCTTTTCATTTAGTTGACAATTTCATAAGGAAAGTTTTAGTTCTTGGAATCATATTTAAAACAAATTTCAATCAAATTTCAACCCAAACAAGAAGTGAAAAGAAGAAAGAGAGAAAGGGAGGGAGGGAGGGAGGGAGGGAGGGAGGGAGAGAGAGAGAGAGAGAGAGAGAGAGAGAGAGAGAGAGAGAGAGAGAGAGAGAGAGAGAGAGAGTGTGAGTGTGTGTGTGTGTGTCAGTCCAGGCAGAGATATTGGTTTAAGGAAAAGAGTGGTAAAAATAGGGAGGTATCTGGGGCTGGAAGAAGGACCAAAGTGGAATATGACAGATGAAGTCCTGGGATAGGACTACTAAGAAGTTAGTGTAGGCCAGCTTCATTTAAATGCTGGCAAAGTTTAGAGCTGAGAACAAGGCGGCCTCAGGCGGTAGGTCTCCTGAAGGAAAGCATGCTCATGACAGGAAGTGTTCAACCAGGCGCTGATGAGCACTTCTCAGGTGACAGGTGGGTGACTTAGCCAAGTCATTCCACAAGATTTTTCCCAATTTTTAGATCCTAAAGAATGTACTTTACTACAAAGGCATGAGGGAAATACCTTCCTATTTCTTCTTTCATTTTTCAATAATAGACCGAGTAGTGAAAAAGCTTTCTGGGAATGAAGAGGAAATTCCATTTGGATACATTTCCTAAGTAGCCAAAGCCTCTAATGCTTCAAACAGAATAATTGCTAAGATAAGTGCCTAAATTAAATGAAACAAAAAGAAAACAAAATCCAAATCATTTTTTTAAATTAAACTAATATTACAGATATCTAGCTGTGTGCTTGTATTTTGGCTGTAATGGCTACTAAAGTCATAAATCTTAACAAATACAAACATATATTTAAGAACATTTGTTTTGAAAGGAAAAGTGAGCTTAAATGCTATAGGACCTTTACTTTTGTAGGAAATATTAAGTGCTTCATTATTTTTTCTTTTTAAAAAATATTTATGATGGAACTAACCATATGCCATCTTGAAAAGAGAAAAATAAAATAGGCTATAAAAAGTGGTCTAACACACTATGTTCAGAGAAAGGAAGGATATGGGTCTTAGGGAGTTGACCTGTACTTGCTTAGGGCTGTTCACTAAGTTATGCAAATGTGGACATGTAAAACACATTTTCAAGTAATCAAGGGCATTTAAGGAATTAATAATAAATAAATAAATAAACTATATTATTTTTTTCACCCAGAGCCACACTATAGTGAGAGAAACAGATAGGCAAACCTAGAATTAGAGCACAATAACATAGGTCCTATAGTAAATGCATGTCAAATTGCTGGAGGATCAGCAAGGAGGCCCATATGTTCAGTAAAGAAGGTCAGGGAAAGCTATATAGAAATGTGAGATGGGAGTTCCAGGTTTGGAAGGATAAGTTCATGTTGATTAGATGAAAAGGAATGAACACATTCCAACAGTAGAATGACTCAGAGATAACAGACAGTCTGGTATTTCCAGAGAACTGCAGGACCAAGAAAACACAAGGAGAGTTGTAAAATGAAGAGGGAAGAAGTGAGTGGACAGCTCAAAGTACAATATGAGTTTTCTAGATGGAAGGAGAGGGCTTAAAGCCAGAACTGAAATAGGGCCATTAAAGGCAAGTTTGATTTATGAGTGGGTTGAATGCAGGATATGTTTGTTGAATATTAACCATTTATAGACCTTGTTCTGACTTGTAGGTTGGTGACTTTCTGGATCATAGTGTCTTTAGAGTAGCATCAGACATACCCGTGGCAACCTTGAGTAGCTCTATCTGTGTCCTGCTGAAAAAGCCAGATAGAGGTCTGATGAACTTTAATAAATTGCAGGAATTTCTGGGAAAATGAAGTGAATTAATCACATTTTTCTGCCTGGGAACATGCAATTTTAGCAGGAAGGAAAGAAATGATATACTCAATTTCTCTCTGTTTTTATAACATACTGATATTTATATATAAAAATTTAAAAAGTTATAAGAAAAAAATCATAATTTTTATGCAGAAGTGATTTTCACATTGGGAGTTGTGGGCACAGTTCTGTAATCCTAGTATTTGTCAGGCTGAGACAGGAGGATTGGAGGTTCTAGTTGGCCTCAGCAACATAGTGAGAGGAGACCCTGTTTCAAAAATAAAAAAGGGCTGAGGATATATCTCAGAGGTAGAGTGTCTCTGGGTTCAATCCCAAGTACCCCAAAAAAGTAAATTTTAACTGCGATTCCAGGTGTGTAGGGAAGATGGTTTAGAGTAGATGGAGCCTTTTGCTTTTGGTTAATTTGTGACTCAAATGCTCTTTACTTCCTTTTAGATTTACTCCAGAGTGTATTGGCTCTGAAAATCTTATTTTGAAAGTTGACCAAGATGGCATTAATTGTCTTGAGTAAACTTTAGACAGTTAAAAAAATCTTCCCGACTATAGGACCCTGATTTATCTTTCCTTAGAGCTTTTACTTTAAAAACCTTGAAATTGTAAACCTCCTCTTTAAAAAACCTGAAGGCCAGCCAGGCGTGGTGGCGCAGGCTTGTAATCCCCGCGCTTGGGAGGCTGAGATAGGAGAATCACGCAGGTTCGAAGCCAGCCTCAGCTGGTTTAAGAGACCCTGTTTCCAAATAAAGAATAAAATAGGTCTGGAAGTGTAGCCCAGAGGTAGAAGGCCCCTGGGTTCCATTCCCAGTACCACCAAAAAAAAAAAAAAAAAAAAAAAAACCTGAAGGCCATCTTTTTGAGATATAGTCATCAAAAACGATTGAGCCCCATCTCTTGGGCTGTGTGAGAGGTTAAGGCCCTAACTTTTATAAGCAACAATTATCACAGTTGCTTGATAACATCTATCAATGTTCTTCTGTCCATTGTCATCCACTCACTCACTCCAGCACTTTAACATTCTCCTGCTTTTGATTTCTGTAGAAATGGATTCATTATCTCTGATTTATTGCAGTATTATTGATCCCCTAATGCATCAGTCTTGAAAAAGTCTTGTTAAACTTGTTTTATTTGTGTTTTGACATGGAGTGGGCCTAGAGTCACATCAAAAGCTAGACACATAGAACTGTAGTGAACAGGGTCTAATAGAAGATGAAATAGGCAATAGTGCCATGTCTTTGTGGTTTGCAATTGGAAATTTTGAAGACTAAGGTACCAAACACTTTATCTCTCCTTGATTTCTACATATGCAGAGTGAATCTGTAGGAGGCATTCTACTGGTCTAAAGTCCAAGTCAGAGTATCTTTTAAAAAGTATAAAAATGAAAACTATCTGGAAAAGAATGATTAATTATGCAAACTGAACATAAATATGGAATACTAACATGGGATTGGAGTTTAGAGATACTTGTCCTTTTGTCCATTCTAGGTGATGAGTTATGTTCTCCATTGTTAATGATAGGAAATTGTGTTATATAAGCAGCAGATATTATTTTTAAAATGTTGAGTTTTCTTTGTTTTTTGTTTTTTTCTGCTTTCCAACTAGTGAAGATAATTGGGTAGGTTATTTCAATGATTCTTATATGCCACCATTGCTTAAAAAGCAAAGTGGGTCAAAAATGCAAATATAGCATTTCAGTTTAATGCAAAGATGGGAAATAACATAAGCAATTATCTGACAAATGGCAGCTGTTTAAACTGCAGGATACTAAACTGGTATCTTAGCAGGGGTGTGATTATCTATAGGCCATTAAAAGTTTGTTTCTTTATTATTTCATTTTTATTGGCTTAGGTTTTTAAAAAAGGGAAGATAAACTCCCCAACTAATGGGTTTATTACTTTTACTACATGAGTATTGCTCTATTCCTAAAAAAGATATCTTGTTACTTGATTAAAGTTCCCAAAAGATTAATTTAAACTTTTATTATTGTTTAGATAAGAAAACCATCTGAATAGTGGATGTGCAGGTATGTGTTTGTTATCAGTGAAATTAGCAAAAGTTTCATGTTAAAACTATTGTTAAAAAATTACCTTCGCCAATTCATACAAATTGGCGTGATAAGAAAAGATTTAATTTTCTTGGTAAATTTTGGTTGTACTTAGCATCTGTGGATAAAACAACCTTCACGTGTTGGAATCTGTCCATATGAAGTGGGCAGGTAGATGGGGTTAGTTATAGTGGAATCAAAAAGTAGGCAAGGTTACTTATCATTGCTCCTATTTTATTTACTTTTTTTTTTCCACTCCAGGTACAACCTCCCTATTTCATTTCAGATATTCTGTATCCTGCTAATTGTAATCCAGTCTCCCCTGGAGAGAAAATGGTAATTACTTGCAGGTTCATGCATACCAATTGATGCGATTACCTCATTATTTTCTTTGACATGACATCTACACCAATAGATCAGAACAAATATGTACACTTAGCATCTTGACTTCATCAAGACACTTGGCGGGTTATCCATGATATATTTGAGGAATAGCTATAGAAACATAAACTAGATGTCAGTATCCATGGGTTGATTAATAATCAAGTGTCTATACAATTGAATTCCTAATAATGGGCTGTCAACAACAGAATAATAAAAAGATACATTTATGTAAGAGGTAGCTCTGTGTCCTTGTTTCTTTATTATGTATTTAAAATTAGACATGTATGTATAAACACACTTTTTAATAATGTAATGTGTAGCCTGGAAGGATATTAAGCCTATTGTGCACAGTGGCAGCAGGATCTACTGAAAAAGTAAGTCTGTCAGGAAATGTGTATTTTGTCTAATAATATTACCTTTATTGAGGATGGAAGTAAGATTGTACATTTGTAGTCTCAAACACTTTGAGGGTAGGGATAGACCTGGAACAGAGCCTCCAAAAAGGCTTTAGTAGAAGAAGCCTTAGTGTAGTTAGTACAAAATACACTTAGCCTGAATCATCTTAGCCTGATGTGGTTGTAGTAGAAGCTAAATAAAACTTTGGCTAAATTAATAAAATGTAATTAGAGAATGAGAGGCATTAGCCATCTCTTTTCCGTGTGCCAGGCAACACTTTGCTGATTATGTTTAGTTTTGTGTTACAATATAAGAGGAGCATAAGGAAATTGAAGATATTTAAAGAGAAAGACTGGGAAGAAGATGCCATGCAACAAAAAAAACTTTAGAAGGCATTAAGTTTAATGCAGTGTGTGTGTGTGTGTGTGTGTGTGTGTGTGTGTGTGTGTGTGTTAAAGGGACAAATGTGAAATGGGTGAGTTGGAAGAGCCGTGTATCAAAGAAGAGTGACCTATATTTCATTTACATACACCAAGAAGAATTGGAATATACTCTGAATAGAGAAATTCTTTTGTCTAAAAGAACTTGCATGCCGGGCGTGGTGGCGCAGGCTTGTAATCCCAGAGCTTGGGAGGCTGAGACAAGAGGATTGCACAGGTTCAAAGCCAGCCTCAACTACTTAGCGAGACCCTGTTTCCAAATAAAGTATGAAATAGGTTTGGGAGTATAGCATGGGGGTAGAAAAGCCCCTGTGTTCTATCTCCAGTAATACCAAAAAAATTGATGATAATAATAAATTTAAAAAAGAACTTGCAAAAGTGTCTTTGGAGCTGTTTTAGGGTAGAATATAGATCTTCAGTCTGGTGGTGTCCAGACATCTCCATATCATCCTGCTTCACATTTCTAGGGGGAGTTAATAAACTTTCATAACACATTTGATGTCTCATTCTTCATTATTCTTCTTAGATGTTTCTCTGTGCCTTTATAAGAAAGATGATAACAGCAGCTTGTTTTAAAAATAATTCTTCCATTAATAGAGGTGTTGACTGTCTATCTTAAGTTGTTTAAATTCTCTTAGGATTATTTTTATTGGTTATTTCAAGTTCCATTTGTCTTTTATATAATACCCTTCTTTAACCTCTGTGACCACAGTTATTGATATTCTAAGACTAGTAAGATAATTCTAAATATGTTATATGAACAGAAAATAAAATTTTAAGAAGTCATTAGAAAATCTGTTTGATGGTTCTTTCATGTTTTTATCTTGACATGCTTTGATCAGAAGCTGTTAACTTTTGTAATTTTGTCTGCAATTAAGATAATCTTTCATCTGGATAATGGTCATTGTTCAATATGGCTTTGAAGTTTCAGGTTCTCACTCTCAATTGATACAAAGAAGAGCCCACATTTAGACTCAGATTTTTTTTTTACTAAGAAAACCAATTCTTCACTAAAATAATAAAGAATTAATTGATAACCCATATAACTGAGATCATACAGTATTTATCCTTCTTTGGCCTAATTCATTTAGTATAATGTCCTCTAGGTTCATCCATTTCATGTCTATTAGGTATCCAAAATAGTCAAACTCATAAAAGCAAAGAAGAGAATCATGGTGGCTAGAATTTTAAAGAAGGGAGAAGATCTTGCTTAATGGGTATCAATTTTATTTATGTAAGATGAAAACTTCTACTGCATAGCACAGTGCTAATAGTTTGCAATATGGTTTAGTGAACTTAAACATTTTAAAGGGTAAATATCATTGTTAACTGTTTTTACTGTTCTTACCACAGAACAAAAACAAAACAAAAAACCCACAAAAAACAAAAACATAAGGAAAAATTAATTTGATTGTAGCTGGGTGTGGTGATGTATGCTTATAATTCTCATACTTGGGAATCTGAGACAGGGGGATTGGAGGTTCGTGGCCAGCTTCAGCATCTTAGGCCCTCTGTAACTTAGCAAGACTCTGTTAAAAAAATATAGAGCTGTGGGTAAAGCTCAGAGATAGAATGACCCTATGTTAATTGCCAGCACCACAAAACAAACAAACAATTAGGGTAGTAGGAATCACATGTATGTTCAAAATAATGAGTCAATTATATCTCAAGAGGTCTGTTAAGCAGTAACTGACACCGACATAAACTTAGAACATTTAATGCATAATAAAATTTGATTTAAAGTAACAAGAGCCAGGTGTGCTGGTGCACACTTATAATCCCAGTACTTGGGAGGGTGATACAGGAGGATCACAAGTTCACTGCCAGCCTCAGCTACTTAGTGAGGCCCTTCACAACTTAGTGAGACTCTGCTTAAAAAAAAGTAGGGTTGGAGATGTGGGTCCAAAGTAGAAAGCCCCTGGGTTTAATCCCCAGTACCACAAAATATAAAACAAAGTAACATGGACACTGAAAATTAGTAAGAAACATCTAATTCTGCCTATCATGTCTTGTTCTCATTAATCTCATGATGCTCCTATCTGGACATGAGTAAAACCCATTCTGAAATGTCTGGTTTTTAAGTTCTAACTTTTCTCAAAGCCAGCATCTGCTTTCCACTGACAGCCACAAATGCCTCCCTTAATCTTGTAGGCTGTTAGCTTGAAGGGCCAGATCTTTTCTCGGTGGGGGGGTGGGAGTTAGCATTCCTCATCAGAAGGTCTCTGCTATATTCCTGAGAATTTCTTTTTCTCTCTTTTTTTAAAAAAACTAAACTAGAAAGGGGGGAAATAACAGTCATATGGATCGTTCTGTGTGACTTCTCTTGTGATTTTTATGAACACAATCACCAGCTCCCCTGCAGTTTCATTTCAATGTTCTTTTACTTTAGTTTGTTATTGCTAATTTAAAAATAAAGATATTCTTCTTCATTACACACTACTCTGTTGGTTTCCTCATCAATGGTCCTGAAAGGTTTCCAGATTATTTACAAACGTGTATCTGACTCAATCTGCTTTTAGTTACAGTCCAAGCTTATTATTACATAAATTTGCTAAGCATATTTAAACATAACATTATTTGTAGTTTAAAACCAGAGATGTAAAATGATTTTGAAAATGGGGACCCATAGTTTAACAGTCAGGTAGATAGTGATTTATTGATGATTGCATTTTTAAATACATTTGATTAAAATCAATGTGGATGTTTTGGTCTGCTTTGAGGTGCAATGGCAGTTATTTATTTCTCAGGTATCTGAGTATATATGAAATTTATAATCCAGTAAGAGAGGCAGGTGATAATTTTCTTGATTTTAAGAGTCATTGAATATAATTTATATTCTTCAATTTTAACTTTGTTAAATTGACTCACTGAAATCTAAGCTCCACTTTCCTGAAGGAATATATTCTAAGTTATGGCAAGATTATGCTGAAAGTTCAGAGCTAGTAGGTTATTTTCTTTTTTTCTTTTTTTTTTATTGGTGCATTGTAGTCATACATCTTAATGGGATAAAAACTTGAGGAGACATACACGCACACATAACCCAGTTAGCCCTTATGGGATCTGTATCCCATTCCCTCTCCATCCCTCCTACCCATTCTTGGCTTAGTGATTGACTTTGATATGTTTGTTTAAGTACATCATGTGTTTTAGAGAGTTTCCCTATTTCCCCCTCCCATCCCCTCAGTTAGGTCGCCATATATGCTTTTCTATAGGATCTCCTTCATTGAGAGTTCCTCCTGTTGCCCATTTCTCCCTAGCTTTCGCATATTAGGGAAAACATCCGATTTCTTATTTTTTTGTGCCTGATTAATCTCACTTAGCATAATGTCATCCAGTTCCATCCATTTCCCTGTAAATGTCGTAATTGTGTTTTTCTTTATGGCTGAGTAAAATTCCATTGTGTACATATCCCATAGTTTTATAATCCATTCATCTGTTGATGGATGTCTTGGCTGTTTCCATAGTTTGGCAATGGTGAATTGTGCAGCTAAAAACAGATATGCATACATTAGTTTGGAAGTTTGGTATCATTTCTTTTGGGTAGATACCTAGAAATGGTATTGTGGGATAAATGGTAAATTTGTTCCCATTTTTCTGAGGATCCTCCATACTGTTTTCCAAAGTGGTTGCACTAATTTGCAATCCTACCAACAATGTTTTAGAGTTCCCACTTCTCCACATCCTCACCAGCATTTGTTGTCCTTTGTGTTTTGAATGATTGCCATTCTAGTTGGAGTTAGGTGAAATCTCAGGTTATTTTTCATTTGCATTTTCTCTGATTGCTAATGATGTTGAGCATTTTTCATGCATTTATTGGCCAATTGAATTTCTTTTTTTGTGAAGTGTCTATTTAATGCACTTGCCCATTTTTTATTGTGTTATTTGTTTTCTTAGTGTTGAGTTTCTTGAGATCTCTGTATATTCTATACATTAATTCTTTATTGAAGGAATAGCTGGCAAAAATCTCTCATTCTGTTGGCTCTTGATTGAGGTTCTTGACAGTTTCCTTGCTGTACAGAAACTCTAGTTTCATGCAATCCCACATATTGATTCTAATTTTAGTTTCTTATGCCTTTGGGGTCCTCTTGAGAAAGTTTTTATGTATGTCTATGTGTTGCAGTGTTGGACCTCTGCCCTTTTCAAGGAGCCTCAAAGTCTCTGGTTTAATTTCCAAGTCTTTGATCCATCTTGAATTGACTCTTGTGCAGGGTGAGAAAATGGAATTTATTTCCATTTTTCTGCATATGATTAACCAGTTTTGCCATAGGTTATTTTCTTAACTAACTTTCCATATTTTGCCCTCATTTTTGATCACTTGAGAATTTTTTTCAGTAGGAGTGAATTTTTTATTTTTGAATATATTTATGATAGTTGTATATAATCTTGTAATTAATGACATTGAATATAAATAAAAAGAGGGTCTTGTTTTTATGAAGACTAAGTTGAAGACTTTGGAAAGGTGATAAAGGAAATAAAATAATCTTTTTAAATTAGCATGGACAACACAACTTTCTAAAGCACATGATGTAATTAAACAAACATATCAAAGTCAATCACTAAGCCAAGCATAGGAAGGACAGAGGGGGAGATAATGGGGCATAATTGGGTAAGGACTATTTGGGTGATGTGTGAATGTATATCTTCACCATTTTTTATCCCATCAAGATGTATGACTACAATGCACCAATAAAAATTAAAAAAATAAAAATGCAAACTTTCAGAAAAATAAAATTGGTAGACATCTTAAATTTCCTTAGATTTTTACTGTAATTCAGTAAAATGCAAAGTTGTACTTATGGTTGATTGCAAGAACAATGATTTAAGACTTTAACCAACAAATGCATAATTAAAGAAAAAGCATTCTTTATATAAATATATGAACAAATGTATAATTTCTAGGTAAAATAGAGACAATAAAGTATGCATGGTTTTAATTTCTTTTTTTAGCTATCTTTTTAATTCAGCCTACTCTTAGCTTTGCCCATGCATGTTGAAGACTTTTACAATGACATTTATATTCCTATAAATTGAAAACCTATGCATCTATCAACAGATGAATTGATGGAATGTGGTATATACACAAAGAACAGCATTCTTCGGTCTTTAAACTGAGGAAATTTTGGCATTTGTAACAACAGTGATGGACCTGGAGGGCATTACACTAAGGGAAATAAGCCAGGCACCGAAAAAAAAAATCCTATGATCTCATTCATATGTGGAATCTAGAACAGTTTAACACATAGAAATAGAGAGTAGAATGATCAGAGGCTGCCCACAGAATGGAGAATAAGATTATGTTCAAAAGGTACAAAGTTTTAGTTAGATTGAAAAAAATAGTAGGTTTTAGAGATCTACTGCATAGCATGGTGACTATAATTAACAGTAATGTATTGCATATTTGAGACTTGTTACAAGAATAGACTTCAAATGTTTTCACTTAAAAAAAAAAATAGCCAGGCATGTGGCGCACGCTTGTAATCCCAGCATTTGGAAGCCTGAGACAAGAGGATCACCAGCCTCATCTACTTAGTGAGGCCCTCTGCAATTCAGTCAGACCCTGTTTCAAAATAAAATATAAAAATCAGGCTGGGGGCCGGGTGTGGTGGCGCACGCTTGTAATCCCCGCGCTTGGGAGGCGGAGACAGGAGGATCGCGCAGGTTCGAGGCCAGCCGCGCTGGCATAAGAGACCCTGTTTCAAAAAATAAAATAGGTCTGGGAGTGTAGCCCGGAGGTAGAAGGGCTTCCAGGAACCCCAGTACCACCAAAAAAAAAAAAAAAAAAAATCAGGCTGGGGGTGTAGCTCAGAGGTAGAATGTCCCTAGGTTCCATCCCCAGTACTGCAAAAAAAAAAAAAAAAAAAAAAGGGTAAAGTCACAGATATGTAATTAGTTTGACTTAATCATTCTACAGTGTAAATGTGTATCATAATATCAGATTGTTCCCCAAACATTTATTATACAATTACTCTTTGCCAATTAAAATAGATATATAGCTTCAAGAAAGAAAAAAATGAATTGGAATGGTAATAATTTACTGATAAGATTTTCCTTCATTTGTGTTTTTCAAAGTTTCTCATTATGCCAGGCGTGGTGGCACATGCTTGTAATCCCCGCCCTTGGGGGGTAGAGACAGGAGGATTGCCCAGGTTCGAAGCCAGCCATGCTGGCTTAAGACCCTGTTTCCAAATACATACATACATATATATATATATATATATATATATATATATATATATATATATACATATATACTTATATACATATATATTAGGTCTGGGAGTGTAGCCCGGAGGTAGAAGGTTTTCCAGGAACCCCAGTACCACCAAAGTTTCTCATTATAATGATATCATGTGAATGACAGAGGTACTTCAATAGCTTATAGAAAAACAATTTGTTTTGTAAGAATATAGTTCCTTTCAAGTATAAAGTGAAGTTTTATTGGTAGTGGGTGATTCATCCAGAAAGCATATCTAAATCTTGTTCCTATATTATTAACTCTTTAGCAGCAGAATTTTTCATGATTCTTTATGCAATGGCAAAAGCATGTCACTGGAATTCAGGAGAATTTCAAGAACAAGTGTATTAACTTTCTTTTCTCAATATTACAATTTTCAGATAAAGTAGGTAATAATTTATTTTCTTCTAGGAGAGTCTTACTAAGGGATTGAGACAGTGCAATGGAAATTATTGTGCAAGATGGAACATCCTGTGTATCAGTGATGTGTGTTATCTATTGGGTCTGGGATGCAGTATACATTTAATGACTTTTGTCTGCACACATTCTGAAAGGAAGTTTCTTAACTGTTCCTGGCAACATATACTAGGGAATCACATGACACTCTTTAGGGATTGAAATATTAATTTATATGTAGTCCTTTATTTATTTATTTATTTATTTATTTATTTATTTATTTATTGATGGTACTGGGGTTCCTGGAAGCCCTTCTATCTCTGGGCTACGCTCCCAGACCTATTTTATACTTTTTATTAATTTGGAAACAGGGTCTCTTAAGCCAGCGTGGCTGGCTTCAAACCTGAGTGATCCTCCTGTCTCTGCCTCCCAAGTGCGGGGATTACAAGTG
Organism: Muscardinus avellanarius; assembly: GCF_963383645.1. Lineage (NCBI taxonomy): Eukaryota > Metazoa > Chordata > Mammalia > Rodentia > Gliridae > Muscardinus > Muscardinus avellanarius. The sequence continues at coordinate 23,062,734 of NC_137800.1, forward strand.
TGTGCCACCACACCCGGTGGTAGTCCTCTTATTTTATTCCAGCCCAATGAGTCTCAGTAACATTCTTTCTACATAGCCCAAAGGAAGAAAGTTTTCTTCACTACATCAGGGAATCTGCTGCCTCTTATCTCTTCACAAGCATTTGCTTTGCCTTCTAAGATCCAAAAGTTTTTCTCATCTTGATGATTTTGTCAAAAATCTATCAAAGAGTATCAATAATCAGAATAGATCTAAGATATATACTGGATATCATTGTAACTGCATTAATGATAAAGTTTCATTAAAAAAGCCAGTTAGAAAACATTGTACTGGTATGGTAGATACTTTCATCTCTAAAGGTAAGCATTGACGTCTTTAAAGTCATTTAGGCTTTTATTTTTTATCTTTGTTAAATAATGAAATTCTGGTATACATACAAACATACATTAAAATATGCTTCTGTACCTCTCTCTCTTTAGACATCTCTTGTTTCTTCCTTAGCATCTAAAATCATTACCATCTGTTATGGTTTGCTTTTAAAACATGTCCCCCAAAGCTTATGTGTTAAGCTATGCAGAGAAGTTCAGAGGCTGGACTTGGCTGGAGGAGGCGGATCATTGGGGGTGTGGTACTGGGATCTATATATGTTCCTCTCTGTCTCTGCATCCAGCTGCCATAATGTGAATGCAGTGTCCCTCTGCCACATTCCCTGTTGCTCTGGTTTCTGTCTCTAGTCAGCCCTATGGACTGAAATTTCTGAATCCTTGAGCCCCCAATAGATATTTCCTCCTCTAGGTCATTCTCGTTGAATATATTGGTCACAGCAATGTAAAGCTGACTAAAACACTATCAAGAAGGTCCATTGTGATGGTAACATTAATTTTTTATGGGGAGGTATGTCAATGTTATTCTCATACAAAATGCAAACTACCATAGTTTATTATGTACCATAAGCTCAGTACCATAGATAAGTATATTGATAATATTGTAGTGTATATAAGATCTTTGAATTCTGCTAAAAAATAAAACTTGTTACTTGTTGAAATTCTATAGTGTACCAGTCTCAAGAATTAAACAGATGATTTTGTTTATACATCAACCTGAGAAGTAGGCTTATTTTATAGGTAAGGAAACAAATTTAGATAAAGGTAAACTTGTATGAGGTAAAATAAATTTTAAGAGGATGAATATGGATTTGAATCCACGATCCTCTGAATCCTAAGAATTAGCTCTTAACCCAGGGGTTCCAATTCTGGATATGCAGAAAAAAATCACCGGGTGAACTTTAGGATAATTCTCACATTGGGGTATTATATCCTGGAGTTGTCAACTGGTATTGCATGAGGCATGGGATTCCAATGTAAAGCCAAGATTACAACTTCAGATTAACCAATACCTTTGGTTACCTCAAATTAATGATAGAGTAGGTAGAAAAGATAGTCCATTTTTTCCTCTTTGTGTGTTCTCATTTCAGTATTTATGAATAGAGCTACACTTTGTGCTTCTGCCTGATTTTGTAGGCTAAGCCTTTGAAAGAGCTTATCAGCAAATTGCATACGTAAAACATTAGCAAAGAAAGTCACTGAACCTAAGAAAATTTTTATTGAACATTATGGTTTGGAAACCAGATGTCACCCAGAGCCCTATAGGCTTATTTGCTGGCCTGTGCCCCTACTGGGTGGCAGTGAAACCTTCCTGAGGTGGGGCTTAGTGGAAGGAGGTTAGGTCATTGGTGGTGTGACCCTGAAGGGAGTATTGTGACCTAAGCCCTTTTCTTCCTCTCTCTTCTTTTGCTTTCTGGCTGTCATGACTTGACCAGAGCTCCTGTGCCACATATGCTTGCTATGATGTACTGTGCCACCACAGGCCTAAAGTGATGGAGGCCAAACACCTGTGGACCTAAACCTTTAAAACTGAGTCTCAAACCCCTTCAAGACACCTTTTCTTTTTGTAAGTGATGGAAAACTAATAATTTTTTTCTTTTTTCTTTTTTTGTATTACTGCAAATTGAAGCCTGGTGTATTATACCTGTGAGCTACACCAAAATCCTATTATTTATTTTGAAACAAGGTCATGCTTAATTGCTGAGGGTTTCACTAAGGTTCTGAGGATGACTTTGAATCTGAGCTTCTCCTGTCTCAGCTTCCCAAATACTCAGATTACAGATGTGTACCACCCAGACCCACTAACACATTTTTGTTTTTATCTTATTAGCCTAGGTAAATTTTTTAAAAATAAATTCTAGTAAAATCACAGGCTATTTGTGAAGTTCTGTTATTAATCTAGGCAAAAATTAATTTAAAAATCTTGATATAGAGAAAGTCAATTGTTCATTGTTTTATCTCAGCCTAAATATAGTTTAAAACGCTTGATAGAGAAGGACAGCTTTCTGTAACTTTTTAAGATGAGCTGAAAGAAATAAATATGCTTTTTGGTAAGAGTATTAAGAAACTTTTTATCTTATAGGTCAGCATATCCACTTAGTTGAAAGAACCAACTGAGTAAATTATATTTGAATTTTTCTTCCTGTCTTCAGTATTTTATTATCTTAAGTTTTTTGTTTCTCTGGTATGTCAAAATGTGTATGCTAATTCAACCTCCACCAATACATATGTGAGTTTCTCGAATATGATATTTTGTCTTGACTTTTATATGAAATAAATGCTTCATATAAACACATGTTAAATATAGACAGAATTTTCTTGCTTTGGCTGCTACATATTCATCTACTATGGTCAGGTAAACTGATTTGTCCTGTGGATTTGGTCTGCCAGGAGACTGGCTTCATGTTGCTCTGGGAAAAGAATAAAGAGGCTTTGCCTCACAGAAAATGTTCTTTTTGATCTTGATTTCATTTATCAAGTACACAGATATTTCACTTTGGTTCCTATGCCAGTTCCCTAGTGGCAGAATCTGATGCCTTGACTTATCTTTTTGTATTATTTTGGGCTCAGAAACCATAAAATCCAACTAGAAATTGTTTTGGTTCGAATATAGAATATTTCCTGGAATAGCTTGTGAATTAACAATGTAAATATGTTCAGAAGGAGCCGGGCGTGGTGGCTCATGCCTGCAATCCCAGCTTTTGGGGGGCTGAGACAGGAGGATCATGGTTCGTGGACAGCCTCAGCTGTTTAGTGAGGCCCTTTGCAACTCAGTGAGACCCTGTTTCAAAATAAAGAATTAAAAAAAAGGGCTGGGTGTGTAGGTTGGAGTTAGAATGCCCCTGGGTATCATCCCCAGTACTGCAAAAAAAAAAAAAAAAGTTCAGAGGGGAAATAATTGAATAATAAGTGCTCTACTTTCAACAATGGATGATTATACTGATGGACTAATAATTTGAATGGGTTTATTAGATGATACTGTAAGTAAGTGGGACATGGCTAGAGGAGGCAGGTCATTGGAGGTGTAGTCTTGGAGACTGTATATGTTAACAGACCCCTTTCTCTCCCTGTCTCTGCTTCCAGCCTCCATGATGTGAGAGCAGCGTTCCTCTGCACACCCATCCACCTCTACCACTGGGTTTTATTTCTGGGATCTGGTCTTATGGACTGAAACCTCCGAAACTTAAGTCCCAATAAACCTCTTCTCTTCTAAGTTGTTCTTTTTGGGTATTTCAATCACAGTGATGGGAAAGCTGACTAAAACAGAAATCCACCACTATTCTTTTTTTACTGCATGGCTATTCTTATAGATTTTGGATATCAATAAGAATTTCTTACTCCTGTTGTCCCACCCACAATGTGTGAACAATATTTGTATTCCTGATGTCGTTTGGATTCCATTACTCTCATGAACTTCCATCATTCATATCTCTATTTGGATTATTTAATATTCTATATAAACTCTTCATACCTGTAAGAACTTATTTTCTTTCCCTTACATCACCTTACCATCTAGATTCATAGTCTTGGTGTCTCTTGGTCATGCCTGACCTAATTGAAAGATCAATTTTCTAGTCACTGTTTGTTCTGAGATTTTTGTTGACCTGAGATTGTGCTGAGGTGACACATGCTGATATTATAATTACAATCACTCTTCTTTTATTATATAAAGGAAACACTCAGATTTCTAACAGTAGTAAAGGTAATTATGGGTTTTTATTAAAATTCTCAATGGCCGGGCGTGGTGGCGCACGCTTGTAATCCCCGCGCTTGGGAGGCGGAGACAGGAGGATCGCGCTGGTTCGAAGCCAGCCGCGCTGGCGTAAGAGACCCTGTTTCAAAAATATAAAATAGGTCTGGGAGTGTAGCCCGGAGGTAGAAGGGCTTCCAGGAACCCCAGTACCACAAAAAATAAATAAATAAATAAATAAAATTCTCAATGATTTTGTGATTACTTTTTAGCCTAGTGTAATTTAGTTTTTTCATTATATTTCTCAGTGCAAAAAAACAAGAGCTCAAAAGCAAAAGGGAAGAGAATATTAAAAGTGAAATAACATGACACAAAAGACAGATTAAAATATAATTACATATTTTAATTAAAAAGGACTTAAAAACTTGATATTAGCTTTTTTACTTATATTTGAAAGAACCACATTGTAGCCATTGATTTTAAGGAGCATATCATAGGTCAGCTGTAATAGAAAATACCCAGGTGCTTATTTATTTACACATATATAACAATCTAACATAGATCTTAGGTTTTACTCTGTAGTTTCTCATCTTTTAGAAATAAATTTACCACCAGTATTTGTAACATTTATTCTCTCTAGATGCTTCTCTGACTCTACATAAAAAAATGAGTTGCTTTTTTGTCTTTGGTTAAAAAAAATAATGTGAAAAGCCAAGTGATATAATGTAAATTGAAAGTTTTTGCCTCCCAAGATTTTGCCTGTACTGAAATATATTTCTTTATACTGCTTCTCAGTGTATATTATGTTTAGAGCTTGGGGGAATAAGAAGGGTAAAGTAAATATTATATTCATTTTTTTATCATACTGTTTCTCTTTTTTTCTTTATTTTGAAAATTTTGATAAATTTGCTAATCATTAATATTTTGGCCAGAGGTGACTACTGTGATCTGATTTTTCAGTTTCTGTTTTAGGGATGAAGTATTTTAACCAGTATTACTTCAGAAATTAATTTTTAGGTAGCTAACCCTTTTTTCCTCTTGATTCTCTGTTTTTGTTTTGAAGGCCAATATTTTCTTTTGTTGGTTTTCTCCAGGTCATGAAGTCTTTAAAATTCTCAATTTGACTAAACTTTAGGCAGATTTGTTTTCCTCACCTGTAGGCCTCTGACTACTTTTTTATTATATCAGTTACTTTAGGAAACTGATGATTATATTTTATTGTTGCCTCTATTAGATTTAAATATTTTTAAGGCCTCTGGACAGTTCTGGACCCTCAGAATGTCTTTCGTGAGGATCTGGGCAGCATTTTTGGAAATACAGCAATCACGAAAAATAGCTTTATCTCCCAGGGATTTTGTTAAGCATGAGGCTAACTTCTAATGGGCATGCTTCTACAATTTATGAAGCCTCTCTTGTTCTAAAGTTAGAACAAGCCAGGCGTGGTGGTGTATGCTTGTAATATCCACACTTGGGAGGCAGAGACAGGAGGATCGTGAAGGTTCGAAGCCAGTCACTGGCTTAAGAGACCCTGTTTCAAAAAAAAAAAGTATAAAATAGGTCTGGGAGTATAGCCCGGAGGTAGAACTGCTTCCAGGAACCCCAGTGCCACAAACACACACACACACAAAATAGTAACAACAACAACAATAATAATAATAATAATAATAATAATAATAAATAATAATAATAATAATAATAATAATAATAATAATAATGATGATGATGTTAGGACAAAAAGGTTTTTTGGTGTGTTTGGGTAAGGCCAGTTAGCAAACATAGATGGCCCATGATCCCCCCAACTCTATTCTTAAAACTTCCTCACCCTTTGTTTAAGCGGAGATCAGTTTTGAGCTGTGGTTTATCTCCTCTACAGAAATTTCCTTGAATAAAATATTCCTTGCCTGTTTAAAAAAAAAAACTATATATTGTGCCATTTTGCATTGACTCATATTTAATCAATCTGTTTCCTTTAGGAAATAGCTAATTGATGTATCACTCAAATACCATAATGTTTATTAACTTTCAGTAAAAAATAAATTATTTTGAACTATTTTACAGCTTTGTGCAACCATCACCAAAATCTAGTTTTAGAACATATTTATCATTTCAAATAGATTCCTTTTGACATCTGTAGTTAATCTATCAGAGTCTATTACTTTTAATTTTCTTCCTATCTGATAATTCTCAGTTATCTGTTTATATTTAAATGTGAAGGAGATAATATTCTAGAAAGTGACATGAATTTCTTTTGTTAAGCTTCTCTAAAAAACTCTTCCTGGAAGTGTTCTGTAAGGGAACAGGGCTGTCCAGTGGCAGATGTTTTTAGGCTGAGCAGGTAGGAGGCCAATTATGAAGTTTCCAGACTCCAAATGTTTTCCTTGGATCACTGACACTATTCTCTAACAATACCTACTTTCCCTCAGGAAAATGTGCATAATTTTAATTATTTTGGACATTTTCAGCCTAGATTTAGGCTCATTATTATGGGTAGATACAGAACAACCCCTGAAGAGCTCAGGGTTGATGCAGCTACATCAAGTGAGCTGTGATCTCCTCAGTAGATAAATCCATTTAATAAATACCTCTGGGTGGTAATCTGGGCCCTGGGGAAGTGGCCTTAGGGATTGCACTTGTGTCTTTGCTGTCTCTCTTCTTCTAGCCTCCACAATCTTGGAGTGGAGATTTTTGTGCTCCCTCTGTCAGCTTTCTGATGCCATGCTCTGAGTTTTAGAGCATTGAATAAACCTGAAATCTCCCTAAAACATGGATTAAACCTCTCCAAAACTGCAAACAAATAAACCTTTCTTCCTGTAAAATATGTGGCCAGTTGTTTTGGATTATATCAGTGAGAATGTTGAATAAAACGAAAATTGGTTATGGAAGTGGGGTCACAGCTATATTTAAGTCTGACCATGCATTTTGTGAGTCTTTGGACCTTGTTTATAAGAGGAAGTTGAAAGGGTCAGAGTGTGGCTAGAAAGGTGGACATTACAAACTTTCCTCAGGAGATTTTGGAGGACAAAGAGAACCCCATAGGAAAATGGAGTAGAGGCCATACATGTTTTATTCTTGCAAAGAACTTTTCTGTATTTTGTTTATGTCTTGAAAATTTGTATGAGGCCAGATTTAACAATGATGAGCTGATTAAACTGGCAGAGAAAATCTCTCAAAACAGCAAAATGTCCAAACTGCATTATGGATATTGATGTCTTCATTCAGCCAATTGTACACTGGATTTTAGAAATGAAAAATGAAGCAGAAGGACTTTATAAATTTGCAGTTTGCACAGAAAGGCATGTGTAAAGCTGGGGCCTGGAGAGATGGTATAATAAAAGAAAATCAGATGGCTGAACGGAGGTCAGATGTTTTTCATATTTGAAATGTAATCAGGGCAGTTCCAGGCCAAGTATAATACCATAGAAAAAAAAGCCTTGTGGCAGCATCCAGGATTGAGACAGGCCCAGAGGCAGTGATTGAAGAAGACATGGCTACCTTTCCTGCTGGTAGTTGATTTTGGTACTCATGAAATGCTGGTTTTGCTGGCAAAAGAGGTTAATCTTCCTCTCAGATTGTAAATGTGTGAGGATACCAATACTAATCTCAATGTCCTTTATGAAGTGGGAGGGTGAGGAAAAGGGAGGGAGCCAAGAAAAAAAGCTCACCATGTGCTATGTGCAAATATGTCACTATCACTATAAACTACATTGTGATGTGATATTATAATGCACCAGTTAAAGTACAAAAATAAAAACAGATAAAGGAAGACCTTAGAAGCCAGGTAACATGTTGCAGAGGCAGAATCCCTGAAAGTGGGCCCCAGTGAGGCAATTTGTGAGTCTGTGAGAGTGAAACCAAGGTTACAAGAAAAACACAAAAAACAAAAAAACACGATTTAGAAATGTAGAATGATCAGAAAGGAAGACTGTGAGCAGAGAGCCATGGAGCCAGTGTGAAAGAGCTGGTATATTGTTCATTGCAGTCAATAGGCTACAGAAGTGGGGCTGCCAAGGCCCCTTGGTGATCACATCTCACCACAATATGCCTTGAAAGCTAGAAATGGAACTGCAGGAGTAAATGCTAGCCCTATTGGATTTTTATTCTGTTTTGTCTCATTCCTTCTTTATGATACTATTCCTCCCTTTTGGAATACAAATTTTATTCTATGCATTTGTACATTAGATATACACAACGTGTTTTTTTTTTTTTTAACAGAAACTCACTACCAAGAGTTTACTTTGAGATTCAGAGGAGAATTGGTAGTTTTAAGCTATGCTGGAACTGTTCAGACTTTGGGAACTCTTGGGGATGGACTAAACTCATTTTTTATTCTGAATTGAGCACAAGCTCTTCAGGAGCCAGGGGCAGAGTATTATGGTTAGACATAGTATGTCCCTGAAGGGCTCAGCATTGATATAATAGTTAAGTCATGAGGGTTTATAATCTTACCAGTAGAGAAATCCATTGTAATGAAATTTTCTGGGGGTAACCTAGGCCAGAGGGTGGTGGCTGAAGAAGATGATTCCCTGGGGATGTGGCATTAGGGACTGTTATTGTATCCTCAAATTCCCTTGATTTCTGGTTCTCTGATTTTGGTCTCTACAGTATGAGAGCAGAACTTTACCTGCTTCCTTTCTCTGCTTCCCATCACTATAACGTGATCCTTGCCTCTCGTAGACTGAACCAGAAATCTCAAAAAAAAAACAAAAAATAAAACCGAGCAAATAAATGTCTCTTAAGTTGTGTGGACAGTCATTTTGAAAAATATCAGTGAGAATGTTGATTATGACGCTCAGAGAATGAACTATTTCGCCTGAAAAATCAGCTTCTTCCAAAGTGCTCTATCAAATGGAATTGAATTTGAGGTTTTCATATATTTTTGCTAGTTTTGTTTTATTTTAATGAATTAATTTTAGTTGTAAAATAGAGGCTATATACCATTTATAACATGTTTTGAAATATATATATATATATATATATATATATATATATATAGAGAGAGAGAGAGAGAGAGAGAGAGAGAGAGAGATGACAAAATTTACCATTTACTCTTTTAACAATGTTTGAGAGATTACTTAAGTCAATACTCTTCTTTTTATTTTTTCTTTCAGATATGTTTCAAAATATCTAGTCTGTTAGTGATTCCTCTTCTATTTATTGTTGTGATTTATTTTCTTTACTGTAATTTTAGCATTTTCTCAGAAACTTGGGAAATTATACAAGTAATTTTTCAGGAAAATGATTAGTTCACTATAAGCAAGATACATCCTGTGTGATATCCAGCAGAAATAAGTTCTTCAAATTAGTTAGATTATTAGAAATCAGGAGACTATTTGAGAAAATAAGATATTTCAATAACCATGTAAAAAGAAGTAACAAAACAAGTTTGAGGACTGCTTTAGGGAACAAGAAATGGTAAAACAAATCAATTGTTTTAATTTTTTAGTTTACACAGAGTAGTATTTCTTAGTTTCCCTTTAATGATGATATAGAGTATTGTTTCTCATACTATTCATTTTTTGCTTTTTCAAGTCACTCTTCAAGATCAGATGATAATGACTTTTCTGTGCATTTTGCTAGTTAGTTACTGTGACAATCCCTGTTTGTTTCTTAGTATTGGGCAGAAAAAAACACCTTATATACTTAAGAAGCATATCTTCACTATAGGCTGTTTAGCTCATTTTTAGTTTTTTTTTTTATTTTTTCTATCTTGGAAGTGTGAGAAATGGTCTTGTGACATGATAACTGGGATTTCTGGGTAGCATGGTTACTTCTGTTAAATGATACATTCTAAATTAGGCAAAACATCATCTACATTTTACCTGTGTTATCCTTTGATCTTCATCCCCTAATCCTGAGATGCCTGCCTTATTTTTAAAGTGTACACACTGCATGGAGGTGAAATTTATGTTATTGTTTTGAAGATGGTACTGGTAGCATCATTGTTTAGAACATAAAACTTGGGAGACAATAAATGTGGCTTCTCCCGTCAGTGTCAATTTTCTTTATTTGAAACTCCAGTCATAGAGAACTCATGTTTTTGTACAAAACTGTGAGTTGGTGACACATTAGCTGTTTGGTAGACTCTGTACAGAAAAAGGATGCAGAGCATCTTCCATTCTGCTGGTGTTTTAGTGGCAGCACTTTGAGCTATAGCATTTCAAAGAAATTGTTTTGATTTATGCACTTACATTTCTAATTCTTTTTTGTACTTGAAAATAGTATGCAAAATGAGAAATCCCTATTAAAAATCCCTATAAAATTTTTTGTCATGAAGGACATTTCTACAAGTTATATTCTATGTAAAAACATTTCTTTTACATAAGTCTGTTTCTATAGAGGCAAAACTCTCTTTGCAATCTTTTTTGGTTGATGGACATGGTTTGTTTTCATATCTTTCTTGTCAGTAATTGTTCCAGAATCATAGTGTGAGTTCAATACATTCCCTGGGACTTTTATTTTTTTTAATTTTGCCTTAGGCATTGATGGGTGAAAGTGACAATTTTACATCTTTGATGGCTGCTAAATTTCTGACAAAGGGTACATGAAATTTATTTTTCTCTTAATTTGACAGCATCTTGTTGTCAAAGAAATCTTTCTTGGACACTTTATAGTTATATGACAACTACAGCAGAGTTTGAAAGTTCTCCTGAGGCATTTCCAAAGATTTTAGACCTGAAAGTTATGTTACCTGATTTGATAGAGCCTCATAGAGGCATATGAAGGGGTAGAAAGCATGAGGAGTAGACTCACTAAGCTTCATTAATATTATGCACTGTATGTAACTCAGTGAAAGCACAAGGCAAACACAGACATCAGCACAGCTATAGGTGTTTGTGCAGATGGGATACTTTAAGTCCAGTTTCTCAACAGTGGCTCTATTGACATTTTGGACTGGATATTTGTTTGTTTCAGGGAATTTCTTGTACTTTGCAGTATATTAGAAGCATTTCTCACCCCTCTCCATTAGATACCTCTTCCCAACCCAGTTTTGATCATTTTAAAGAGTCTGTACATTGCCAAATGTTTTCAGAGAACAAGGAAACAAAAAATTGCTCCTGGTTGAGAATCATTATTTTATATCACTGTCATAAATCCTGGTGTTATGCAAGGCAGGGAAGAGTGACATAGAACTTTAGGAATTACTATCTGTGTGACTTCAGTGGGCCAGGCTGGAATAAAGTGACTTAAAGTGTCAGCTGTGTCTTAGGATATCTTTTGTGGCAACAAATATCTTCAGTTTCTTCTTGTGTTTTTATGTTTTCTGTAAAAAGAAACAAGATTTTTTAAGAACAAAAAATAAAGAAACAAAGGTTACCTTGTTTTGCAAGCTGCTCCCTGTTGAAAGGTCAGATTAGAGGGAATTTAGCCAGAGTTTGTGCAGGCTGAGTGGTAATGGTGTGGATTCTAGAGTCAGTCTGCCTAGGTTAGAAACCTAGCTCATGTGACCAAGGTCAGCTCCATAATTTTGTCTTTCTCATGCCTCAGTTTTCTATCAATAACATAGGGAAAATGATCAATTTAAGGAGTTAACTCAGAGGATTAAATGAGATAAAATGGGCAAAGTGCTTAGAATAGTACTTAGTGCATAGAAATCATAAATCAATGGTAAAGGAAATGAAAAAAATGTTTTATTGGAAAAAATAAGCACATATTAATTAGGAATACTATAGCCTATAACCTCATGAATGTAATTAACCCATCATGTTTAACATACTCTTTGTCAATGACTGATTTAATACTACTATTATAACAAGGATGAGCCTTAAAGGAAGTTAGATGTATTTTAAGTGAAACCAGGACTCTGTCTAAATGTCAAAAACCTTTTACTTATGGTTGTTTTCCTCTTTTTTTGTACTAGGAATAGAACTTAGGTTGCATTCTACCTTTAAGCTATGTCCCAGCCCTTTTATTTTTTATTTTAAAGCAACATGTGGCTAAGTTGCTGCAGTCGATATGGACCCTGGGATTCACCTTTCTCAGTCTTTGAGTACAGGAATTACAGGTGTGTGACCCTATGCCCAGCTTAGTTTCTTAATATAAGATGACTTGACCAAAAATAGCTCTCAGTAGTATCTTCAAACACTATTAGAGAGGGATGTGATTAAAAACATCTTTACTCACATGACTGTCAATTCTATATGTCATTATAGTCCAACATGTGACTAATATTGATCAAGACCCTTTTCTTCGGTTCATTAGGAGTATCTGATAAGGAAGCCCAGACTTACAGAACACAAGCATGCCTCATCTGAAAGCTAGGGGAGGGCTATTCTAGGACTGGCATTCCAGTGTGAGGACCAGAGAAAGAACAAACACAAAGATGTAACTAACAATCCCTCAAATCCTCTGAGTCTACTGAAGTTCTTTTTATTCAGGTCTAGAAACATATAGAGAAATTTAGCAATAACCTGAGATACCGCTTAAGTGCAGCAATATAATATTTTTATAGTTTAGATTTTAAGAAGAGAGCAGGCAGCACGTTTTTATTATTTCATACTATTGTGAGTACAGGTACTTTGGGATTCATAGAAATGACATCCAGGCTCAAATTTCTGTTATAAGCACAAGTTCATACTGAGTTCCATTCCTTATCATCTTAAAAAAGTTATTAAGAAATCCAGCCAAAGTCAGATCTGTAGCAAACACTAGGTGGACATTATTATTTTTTATAGCAAGTATAAGTAGCTTCCACTTTAAAATCCTGGAGGTAGTATATAATTTTGCAGCTTAAAGCAAATATAAATTGTCTAAAATATTTCAGGCCTTGGGGGCATGAAGTGAAAGAAGTTGTGTGTGGTATGAAGTGGGCCAAGTTCAGGTATAAAACAGAGTCATAAAGTCTCTTAGAGAAACTCTTTGAGGGTTCCTCCTTCGGGGTGTGAATCCTACCCAAAGCAGGGTTTACTAGTACTTTTTTTTCCATCCTTCCTTCCTTCCTTCCTCCCCTCCCTCCCTCCTTCCTTCCTTTCTTCTTTGCTTTTGTTTTGGAGATTGAACCCAGGAACATTCTACCTCCCAGCTACATCCCTAGCCCTTTTCATCTTATTATTTGGAAATGGGGTCTCACTAAATTGCTGAGGCTGGCGTTGAACCTGTGATCCTCCTGTCTCAGCCTCCCAAGTGCTGGAATTAAAAGCAAGAACTACCACACCCTGCTACCTGGGCTCCTTTCTTAAGGATGTTTTCTGGTCTGTTCTAGGGGTATCTCTTAGGTTAGCTTTTTATTACTCAGTTACTTCTCTAAAACTATTTAAAAGTGGTTTGTGGAATTTATATGGACAATAGAGTAAGAGAGGTTCAAGAGAGTTAAATTTACACACTAGCCAAAAAGTACCAGATATAGTCTAGGTCACTAAACAATTAGCTGTATATACCTTTGCTATGGGTTGTATTTCAGAAAATGGGTCCCCACCCCACAAAAGAACCAGATTCATATGTATTTAGTTTTCTCTAAACTAAATGTCTAAGCTCACCTTTCTTTCTATCTTCAAATTAGTGGAAAATTTGATGAGAGTAATTCCAGTGCAAGTCCCTCTTTTCTACTAGTTGTGCCTGAATCCACATGTATCCTGAGGAAGTCATGGTTTACTTGGAAAGCTAGGAGATGCCTCTAGTTGTCAGCTCACCCTGGTTGCCCTCACAGATTCCTGAAGGTGCACCATTTCAGTGAAGCTATGCCCAGTGGACACAAGCTTCCCTGAGACTGAGGCCTTGTTATATAGGTTCTAGACCTAGAATTTGATATTGCTTGTACTCTTCTATGCTACAGTTTTCTAATAAAACATCTATCCTAGCAGAGAGTAGCTTTATTCTCTTTGTAATACTATACTGGGCTGTTAAGTATTCTAAGAGACTTTCTCAACTACACTTTCTAGTTTTAAATACCCAGGTTCCTAATTTGCTACCAAAGGTTTATTTTCCTTCAGTGCAGGACCTGAAAATGGCATCCCCACAACCATTACCAGATATGGATCTGCTTTCTCTTTAAATTCTTTTTTAGCTGTGGATCCTCTCTCTCTTTTTCTTTTTCTTTCTTTTTTTCTTATACTTGCAGTAAAGGTCCTTACAGATAGCCTTGGCTTTTTGGCAGAAAAAGAACAGCTTCCAGGCTCAATGATACCTGAAAAACATCTCCCCACTGTGCTGAAGTCCTTTCTTTCTGATGCTTCTAGTGCCAGGCCATCCAGAATCTTTGTGGCTGTAGCAGCCCAGGGTTTAATTGCTTCATATGCTCTCTGGATGATATAAAGGTGAACAAGACAAAGCTAAATGAAGAAAATACAGGGTTTGATCTCCCATTTAGCAAGACTTGAATGACAGTCTACCATTTCCTAATTTTTTCTTTTTGTAATCTTTTATTCGATTTTCCTCTGTACATTTTTTTCCACTTATAAATCCCCCATACATTTTCCTAAAGGGACAACCCAGTCTATTTCTTTTACATAAAAGAAAGCAAAGAAGGTGTGTGCCTTTGATCTCTTGTGTGACTGCACCGCAATGGACATTGAAACAGACTGCTGCTTGAATCTTAATTTACACCTCTTACAATGGGATGGGAGATCTCACTGAGTTAGTTTAAACTTATAATGTAAGATAACTGAATTAACAAGCATCACACCAGCAAAAGATATGGCAAAAATAGATCATTTTTTTGTGTGATGTGCTTATCTTCATATTATAGCAATGCTATTCAAACACAAAGTATTATACTGATAATTATCAGTAATTAAAGAGGTCATGTTATTTCCTACCACTTTATTATGCCTATTAACATATGTAATACCTGAAATAATGTTATTTCATAGTTTTATTTAGACACATATATTTGGGATTTTCTGTTTTAAAATCAAAAGCAAAATAAGATTTTTTTACTGGCTGATCTTCATAGGTATATTTGGAATAAAAAATATAAAATCTGAGCACATATTTTTATGAAATGACAATATCATATAACTTAGAAATGAACATTTTTACTTATGCTTATTGAACCAATGGCTTCAGAATTTAAAAAACAAACTTAATCTCTACTAAATTTAGTTTAGTTTCCTCACTTCTGTTTGTCTTGGTCTTTCCCACTTTGAAAAGAAATGAAATACCATTGTCTGAATATATTTTTTTAAAATGAAACAACTATTGTTTCAAAATATTTTGTAGTTTTCACTTGAATCATTGAAAGAGAGTCAAAATATTTTCTAAGGGCAACAATTACAGGTATTTTAAAAATTTCAGAGACACAATGTTTTATATATAAGTTTTCACAGAGATGATTAATTTAGAATTATGCTTAACAAAATCTTCTTTTGGTTGAAACTTGTGGTTCTTATTGAAGAGCACCTGATCATCTGGATCCAATTTACAGATGTCCAGAAAATAATCTTTAAATGAGAAATAGATTCAATTAAGAAAAAACTTGACAATGTTAGACTATAAAGCCACTCTCAATAATATTTGATAAGTGGATTCTTTTTGAATGCTGCTTTAAGGATGGTTCAATGAAGAACTGGATGATAATACCATGAATTTACAATGAGAGAAAGTTTCCATATATTGTGAAGCCCCCCAAGATAATGTTCTTGATTGCCTATGGGCACTGAAAATTTGTCATGTAAAATCTTACTGTTTTAATATAAGAGGATATTTGATGTATTTGAACAATTTTTGAAGGTGCTTTTGATGTACAATTAGATATTTTAATATGTATAAAGAGTTTTACAAATATCACCACAATCAATTTGAGAACAGTTTCATCACCCTAAAAAGAAACCTTAGTCCTATTAGGAGTCACTCCTCACTAATCTTATGGATACCCACTCCTTAACCTGAGACAACTACTAGTATGTTTTTGTGTCTATAGATTTGATTGTGCACATTTCACGCAAATGCGTGTGTGCTTTATAGAGCCTTTCCTGACTTGCTTCTTTATTTAGCATAAAGTTTTTTTTAAAGACTCATCCCTGCTGTATTATGTATTCTTTATTCCTATTTGTGGCTAGATAATAATCCATTTATAAGGCTATAATATTTTTATCTACTCACTAATTAATAGAAATTTTAATTTGTTTCTACTTTTTATTATAAATCATGTTCCTCTGGACACTGTGTGTCAGTTTATGTATGACAGTATGTTTCATTGGTCTTGAATTGTACACTTAAGAATGGACTTTTGGGGTGGTCATATAATAACTCATTTTTTTGCATTTTGAAGAATTGACAAACTTTTTCAAAGAGGCTGATTTTCATTAATTTAAAAAATTCATCTTACACTTATTTTCAAAAAGGATTGAGTCATCTTGATGTAGATACTTGGGTGTGCCATTGTGTTTCCTCTCTGAGTCTAAGACAGTCACATTTCTTTCATTCACTCTTACATGTTGCATAAAAACAAATGATTAAAATAATTGGAGGTTTTGTCTTGTCTTAGGACTTTAGAATTTATCTTCATGTGACTTTTAAGTCAAAATGGCACTTTAATGCATGCTACTACTTGGGATCTTGCCAGAATTCCTCTCTGTGTTTGTTCAGCTTTTCTCAGGAGGTGAGCATTAGCTTGATTTAAGCAAAGGTTTCAGGCTGAAATATGGAGTTCACACACATCTTGATTCTCCCCCTGTGAAAGGAAGAGTTGAAGATGAGTCCTTGACACATGGGTATTATATGTATGACTCGATTTGTTTTTGTGCTACCGTGTCTTAGGAGAGAATGTATAAAGAAAACTTGATGATAATTGGAAAATAGGTCAAATCCTTGGAATTAGAGTCAAAACTGATGTTCCCTGAGTGTGAGATGCAATAAAGGGCATGCAAAAGAACTTGCTCTGAGCTGAATAAAACTTGCAGAGACAGAGGGAGCTGAGGGATACTGATGTGCATTCTACTTTGAGGTGTTACGGAGATTAGTTGCCTTGAGTGAGCAAGATAGCTTTAAAACATTTGAAATACTTGTTTTTGATATAACACTGTGGTCCCTGCAGGGTGCAGTAGAGGTCCTTAGGTCCAGCAAGGGTCTTTAGTGACGGTATGAGAGACTCTACTCTCTAGTCATAGAGGAGCAGTTCTCTGGACATGCAACAGCTGGTAAGAGCCACATGGGACTATTGTTAGATGAGGAGCAGCTCATAAGAACAACTAGTGTCTAGGGAGAGCATTGTCTTAAGGAAAGACTCCAAAGTGCTTGCCCTCAGTGTCTTCTCCTGGGACAAGCATTTTAAACATCAGTTTGGAGAGGAAACATTCTTCTGCTGTTATCTTCTAGCCTCTGCCAATTGAGGTTGAGTTATTTTAAGAAAAAAGTGGGCATTTTTCAAAATTGTCAGTCTAACACTTGTCTTTCTTTTTTTTAAAATTTTCCTGTGCATTAGGAATGAAGAGTTAATTTCTTTCCAAGAAATAGGCAAAGACACCTGATCCCCTGGAGGAACCTGGTTTTATTAATCATCTCTAAGATTTTTGGTGATAAATTCAGTCTAGAAGGAAAATATCATATTAAAAATGTCTGTATATTAAAGCTCTAGGACTTGTTTAAATCATTTTGGAAATTATAAGAAAAATTCAGAAAACAAATAATAGAAAGAAATTCTTCATGCTTACAAGTATTTGTGTTCTGTGTTGATTTAAATGCCTGCTATATGATAAATTTCTTCCAACATTCTGTCCAGCCACATCACTGCTAAAAATTGCCTTTTCTTAAAATGAGGGCATCTTTCTATTATAATGCCTTACTGCCTTGTGTTATAATTAGCAGGAAGAGCACAGAATTTGGATTTAGAACCGAGCTAGACTTTTATTCCAGCACACATTAATTTTGGAACTTGAGAAATATATGTATCTTCTCCAAACCATACTTTCCTCAGCATATATACAAGGATAATTCCTATCCTAGGAACATTTAATCTAATAAAGTTGAGCATGATTTTTTTTAATGACCATGGTTATTGGTTGTTTTAAAATACAGAATCACTAGTTGGGCTGCCTATATTTTAAAATAAATACTTGGAGCAGTGGTCCTCAGTTTGGGTTGGCTCTGCCCTCAAGGGTACCATGGAGATATTACTGGTTACCCAAGCATAATGTGGGAAGTTAGTGTGCTGCTGACAACCAGTGAGAGAGGCCAGTGATGGTGATAAATATCCTAAGACACAGAAGAAAACCTCCTCCTGAGCCCCCTGAAAGACTTATCCAGCCCCAAATATTAATAGTCCTGAGCTTGAGAAACCCTGGTTCAGAAGAAAAGAAGGGATGATGTGTCCACTGTGAGACATACGCAGAATGGAAAAAATATTAATGTCTGTGTTAATATCTCTCTCTTAACAGGTTAGAGTGGGCTGGGTGAGGTGGTGCATGCCTGTAATCCCCGTACTTGGAGACAGAGACAGGAGGATTGTAGGTTCTAGCCTCAGCAACCTCCTGAAGTCCTCTGCAACTTAGTGAGGCACTGTTTCAAAATAAAAAATAAAATAGGACTGGAGGTGTAGCTCAGAGGTAGATTTCTTCTGGGTTTAATCACCAGGATGAGAGAGGGAGGGAGGGAGGGATGGAGGGAGGGAAGGGGAGAGAGAGGGAGAGAGGGATAGAGAGAGAGAAAGAGAAAGAGAAATTGATACTGCAAATACTGTAATGTGTAAAGTACTTAAAATGCTTGAGAAGAATAAGGATTATATGAGCATATTAAAATTTTCTGAAAAGTAATAAAATGAAAAGGTGCTTCTCTAACAGAAAGACGAACCCTGCTGATATTGTTGTGGTGGGGAAACCAAACAAAATAGAATGCAGAAATGCACATGATTAGGTTGCAGTCTGACCTCTGACATTTCTTTTCTTTGTGACTTTGGGGGAGTGACTAAACTTCTCAGAGCCTGCACCTTCACTATCAATTATAAATAATATGTGCTTTTGAAAATTGTGAATTTTGGATTTACATTAGGATTAAAGAGGTGCTAAAGTACACATAAACAAATTATATTAAGTAAAGAGGTAGCTTTTCTCCTACTCTTGCCTCCCATTTATTCTCCTGAAGCCAGCATTTCTGTATAACATTCAGTTTCTTATGCATTTGACTAGATGGAAATTTTCTTGATATTCTCATCCAAAATATTGAGATTCAGGACACAGTCTTTAGGTGTCCCTGTGACCAATAGCAAGTAAAGGCAGTTGAGGGAAATCCCATATTTAGAAGTCCAAGGCTAAGTGGGAAAATCTGACAATCCAGGACAGGACCTAGAATGAATGAAAAGATAATAGAGCGAAGAGTATTTCTAGAAGATAACACTAGAGCAATTGCTGTGTGTGTGTGTGTGTGTGTGTGTGTGTGTGTGTGTGTGTGTGTTTGTGTTTATGAGAGAGAGAGAGAGAGAGAGAGAGAGAGAGAGAGAGAGAGAGAGACAGACAGACAGACAGACAGACAGACAGACACTAGCTACCTTGGAAAAGTCTGATCTACAGTCTGACTCATGGTGACATGTGACCACCTAAAGCTATTTGTTTTAGTGTCATTCATGACTGTTAGACTCTGCCCTAGACAATTTTTTGCTGTATAGGCTTTCATGTTTGTGTCCATCTTATAGTTTGTTGCTCACTGGAGCAAAACAGATGTCTCTAACAGATTGTGTCTTAATATTTAGAACTTTAAATCTAAAATTATATCTAGTTACCTATCTATAAAAATAAAGTGCCTGGCAAATTAAAGTTATAAGATATATGTTTTCTGCCTACGTTTCTGTATGATTGTAAGTGTAAATGTACTGTCTGTCATGGTACCAAAATTCCCTTACAAATAAATGAGTGCTCATAAATTAAGTATTTAGTAATAACAAAAATAGTTCTAAATGTATTTTAGTTTGTGTGACCTAAGTCCTTAAAAATAAGTTAATTTATATTTGTTGATAAAAATTTAAAAAATATTATTAAGAATTATTAACATGATTCTTTCCCAGAGTGCTTGCCAATCAGAAATAAATCTAATTTTGTTATATATTTAATGTGTAAGAACCAGGTTTTTGTTTCTTTTTCTTTACAAGAAAAAAGGCTTAAAATGCTAACTATGCCTGGTTTAAAATCTTGGCTTTTATGAATGAAATAAAATAGCTATTAAATTGGTAAACTAGGTAAATATAAATGATAAAAGCTTTCATAAAATATCTATCTTTAAAAATAATCTAAAGCCTGGTATGTTTTTTTTTTTTTTTTTTTTTTTTTGTGTGTGTGTGTGTGTGTGTGGTACTGGGGTGCCTGGAAGCCCTTCTACCTCCGGGCTACACTCCCAGACCCATTTTATATATTTTTTTAAATTTGGAAACAGGGTCTCTTAAGCCAGCCAGGCTGGCTTCGAACCAGCGGGATCCTCCTGTCTCCACCTCCCACGCACGGGGATTATAAGCATGTGCCACCATGCCTGGCCAAGCCTGGCATGCTTATAATCCCAATACTTGGGAAGCTGAGACGAGGATCATAGGTTACAGCCAGCCTTAGCTACTTAGTGGGACACCCCACAACTTAGTGAGACACTGCTTCAAAATAAAGAATAAAAATCAGGTCTGGGGAGTAGCTTGAGGGTAGAAGTCTCCTGGATTTCATTCCCAGTACAGAAAAAAAAAAAAAAGTACTCTTGACTTAATTTCAACAAATGACTATATATTTGAGTCTATTAAATGTGTTTTCATATATGTAAGAAACAATTTAATATTACAATATTTTAGCCAGGCGTGGTGGCCCACGCTTGTAATCCCCACGCTTGGGAGGCTGAGACAGGAGGATCATGCAGGTTCAAAGCCAGCCTCAGCTACTTAGTGAGGCTCTTAGCCACTTAGTGAGATCCTGTTTCCAAATAAAATATAAAATAGGTCTGGTAGTATAGCCTGGAGGTAGAAAGCCTTTGGGTTCTACCCCCAGCACCACCAAAAACAAACAAAAAAATTACACTATTTTAAATGTTAACTAAGCATAAATTATTAAATCCAAATTACTAAGAGTTACATTTTAATTAATATGTAATTCTACATATACAAGGCAAAAAAATTCTTAGGCTTTTTTTTTTTTTTTTCGGGTCTGGGGATGGAACCCAGGGGCATTCAACCTCTGAGCTACACCCCCTGCCCTAATTTTTTATTCTTTATTTTGAAACAGGGTCTCACTAAGTTGCAGAGGGCCTCTCAAAGTAGCTGAGGCTGTCCGTGAACCATGATTCTCCAGTCTCAGACTCCTGAATGCTGAGATTACAAGCGTGCATGACCACATCCAGCTTAGGCTGTGTTTTGATAAAAATACAAAACAAAACAAAAAACAACAAAAAAAACATTAAAAAATAAAGTACTTAAAAGTTTCCCCTGGCATATGAGTGAAACCAAGCTGCCCTAGATAACAATGTTACCCTATTGTCAGCATACCAGCAAGTTTTAAGTAAACTCCAAATAGTGCCAGAGGAAAAGGGTAAAGTCTGTTTTGTCTAGGTGACCTGGCACTCGTCAAATCATCTAAAATCTTTATTCAAATTGTCCCAAAGCCTATTTCAGGTCTCCACAGCACTAATTTCTGGATTAACGTGACACAAAATAAACTAAATACGTCCTACTTTTGTGTGTTTTAGCCTAAGTCAGCAAAACACGTTTTAATTTCTCAAGTGCTATGTTTAGGTTTTCATGGTTAACCTGTATTGTGAGTGTCGTCTCATAGGGTTGAAGCTTTCAGACTTTAGATAGTGTTACAGACAGAACCTGAAAAAGACATCTATCAAAGCCCTTTGTATGGCCATAGAGACATACTCACCCATCTGACTCCCTCACCATCACCCTGCATGAATGTTACCCTAAAGCTGGGGCCCCCAACTTCGTCCCTCTTCAGCTAGAAGCAGTTTATGACTAACTCGATGTCCTTATTCCTTTGCTAAGGGGTACATTCATGTGATAGAAATGAGGGAAAAATTAATGGAAATTAAGCTCATGTTAAATGTTTGTAAAATTGTAAAAGTCAAAATGTATTTTCTATATTTACCTTTGGCCTGACAGGTGTCAGGAAATTATTAGACAGAGGGGGGAATGTACCAGTATTGGGAATGGCCTAGGAAGATTTGAGAAAGCTCTGATTATTAATGGATATATTTCAAAAATAATTGTGTCAAAATGGTGACAGACCTGGGGAAAGAAAGATTTGGTTTTGGTTTTAGTCAGGAAGCAAAC
This sequence comes from Muscardinus avellanarius, assembly GCF_963383645.1. NCBI lineage: Eukaryota > Metazoa > Chordata > Mammalia > Rodentia > Gliridae > Muscardinus > Muscardinus avellanarius. Next base: position 23,084,953 of record NC_137800.1, read on the forward strand.
AGCTACTGAAACTTAAATTAACCTAGCTAAAGGTATTTAACAAGTCTATAGGAGAGGAGAACTAGGCCTTCCCCATCCTCATTCTAAAGACAGGTTTATATAATAATTGGATAATCTAGCTAGGATGGGAGGAGGGATTGACCTTTGTGAAAGATACCTTGGTGGGGCGAGGTACCTTACAAGGTAAGGGGAGGAATCTTACAGGATTTTTACTATGTCAGAATTATGTGAACAAGATGGAGGGTGTCATGTATAAAAAGTTCATTCCACATGTTGTATCTTTGGGTGAATTCATTCAAACCACCCTCCCCCCTCCATGCCTGAATGGCATGGGGCTGTAGCTATCTTCTGTATTTCTATCTTTTGAATAAACTTTTTTAAATCTTCAAAACAAAAATAGTACTTTATATTACCTAAAAAGAAAATGTATCTAAATTAAAAATAATAATTATTTTAAAATTAAGGAAACCTAATACATAAAAAGACATATTTATTGGTATAAAGAGGTATTTTAGTAAAAAGGTTAAAGGAAAGCAGTAAATGTTTTAGATGGAGAAGTATTTTATATAGAAAGATTCTAGTATAAAAGACAAAATTATTCCATATAAAAGAAAACTGAGAACAAAAATCAGAAAGTTAAACAAGTTACAAAAGGTTTGAGAAAGTTACAAGTGATTTATAAAAAATAAGACTTAAAATTTTTATATGTGTACTAATAGTGGTTAAAATAAAAAAGTATAAAAGTTTTTCTAATAATCTATGCTTGAAATAATTACATATTTTTACAATATTGATATGTTCTTGGTGAAATTTTACAATATGCTAGCCCTAAAGCAAAGATCTTTCTCACATTATTAAGGTGGTTTTCTGTATTTTCTTAAAAATAAAGGAAAATAAAACGTTAGGAGTTATCTTAGCCCAGATGATGAGATCCCCATATCAGATCAGCTCAGCTAAAGTATGTGGTGCACGATGAGCAGAAATTGTCCACACACAAAGAAGCATCCTTGGACCAGTTGGGATGAATAACAAGGCAGATTCTGATGGCCTCCTATTCTCTCAGAAATGTTTACCTTGTTCATTTCTAGATGTAGCTCATGATTGCCTTTCCTTAAAGCTGGTCCATGAGCCTAAACTTATCTTGGGTTTTTAAATTATTTTTAGAAATACTTCGTTTAAATCCTTAATAAGGAAGAACACTGGTTGAAGAAGGGGAAGGATCTTTCTCTGCTTGTGGACAATTTCTACTCAGCTATGTACTATGTACTTTAGCTGAGCCAGTTGGAAATGATGTCTTCATCATGTGGGCTAAGATGGCTCCCAACCTGTGTCCTGTGTGTGTGTGTGTGTGTGTGTGTGTGTGTGTGTGTGTGTGACAGAGAGAGAGAGAGAGAGAGAGAGAGAGAGAGAGAGAGAGAGAGAGAGAGAGAGAGAGACACCCCTAAAGGCAAAATTTATATCCAGAAGTCAAAGTACAGTTGTCTTTGGTCAAAAGCAGAGGGTGATATTAACAACTGCCAGGCTGACGAGGGGGCATAATGGATTAAGAAGAAAGAGGCATTCTCAGGATCCAGGTTTGCATTAAAACATATTGATGTTCTTGATGGTTTCCTTTGACATATTGAGGGTCTTGATGGTTTCCTTTGACAAACAGAAACTTTTTAGTTTAATGCCATCCCATTTATTCTTGTTTTAATTTTCTGAGTTGTGGAGGGTCTCATTGAGAAAGTTTCTACCTGTACCTACATGTTGGATTCTGGGACTTATGCCCTCCTCTAGTAGTTTCAAAGTCTCTGGTCTAATTTACAGGTCTCTGACCCAGCAGGGTAGGAGGTAGATTTTATTTTTCTACATTGGATAACCGATTTTTCCAACACAATTTGTTGAACAGGCTGTCTTTTCTCCAATGTATGTTTTTGGCACCTCTAGCAAAAATCAGTTGTGGACTTTGGTATGTTTGCATGTTCTGCTAATTCTTTTTTCAAAACATTCATTGCTCCCATGTTGTTTCTATATCTTATGGCTAACTCTTGTTAACTTCAGCTTGGAGCCTGGTGAGATTCCTGTGTGTAGCTACGTCTTTTTCCTCCAATCAACTGCCTATGTTTATCCCTTATACTCAGTTTGTGTGTCTGTAGAGACATTGTTCAATTTCCATGAAGTGTGTCTCCATGCTTTTGTCTAGCTGGTAATATCATACTTATCTGTGCAGCCAACCTTTCTCTAGATAGCCTCCCTGATGTTCTTAGGCAGATTTGGGGGATGCATTCCATATTCTACTAGTATTCTGGGTCTCTGTTGATGTCATAGTAGAGTTTATACCCATATTTTGTACTATATGATGACTACAGTTTCAACACAATCTGAGATGATGATGCTTAAGTATGATTTTTTTAGTCTATTTCCAGCTGGGCATGGTATCATACACCTATAATCCCCATACTTGGAAGGCTGAGACAGGAGAACCCTAGATTTGACGCCAGCCTCTGTGACTTAGAAAGACCCTAGCAAATTATATTTGGGCCTAAAACTGGGAATAGTACTATTTTTATCTATCAGTGGGTATCTAGGTTGATTCTATAAATTGGCTGTTGTAAACAGTGGCATGGGCATGGAGGATGGAGGTACTTCTACTTTATGCTGAATTTGATTCCCTTGGGTATGTATGTATGTGTGTGTTATATAATCTCCAGGAGTGGTACAGCAGGATCATAGGATAGCTTTATTTTTAGTTGCTTTGAAGAAACTTCATACTGTTTTCCACAGTGGTGTATTAATTTACACTCTATCAAAAATATTTAGGGTTGCTTTTTCTCCACATACTTGCTGACATTGGTTATTTATTTTCTTTTTTAAATTATTTTATTGGAGCATTGCAATTTTACATCATATTGAGCTTAACACATATGTCCCCTTCACTCTGAACTTCACTATGATGTGTTATTAACAATGCACAGTAAAAGTATATTTAAAAATATACATGCACACAGCTTTCGGTATTTCCTTCCATATCCAACCCTGCTATTTATCTTTTTGATAATAGCAATTTTTATTGGCATGATATGGAATATCAATGAAGTTTTGATTTCCATTTTGCTGATGGCTTAAGATGTTGAACATTTTTTTCATTTATCTATTGGCCATTTGCACTTTTTGAGAAGTGTTTGTTCACCTCATTTATCCATCTATTGATTGAATTTCTTGTTCTTTTGATGTTAGTTTTTTATTTCTATATATTCTGGGCATTAATCCTCAGTCAGATAAATAGCTTATAAAGATCTTCTCCCATTCTGTTGGCCATAACTTCACTCTGTTGATTATTCATTTTTCTGTGCAGATTCTTTTTAATTTGATGTAATCCCTTTTGTTAACATTTGGTATTTTCTGCACTTCTGGAGCCCTGTTTCAGGTCATTATTGCCTGGACCAATATCTTGAAGTGTTTCCTCTATGTTTTCTTCTAGCTTTAAGTTTTCAGGTATTACATTCAGTTCTTTGATACATTTGGAGTTTATTTTTTGTACACTAGAGAGATGGGGATCTAGTTTAAGTCTTTTACAAGTGGATGTACAGTGTTACCATTTGATGAAGAGGATGTCTTTTTTTCAATATATATATTTTTTGTGGTACTGAGGGTAGAACCCAGGGGCTTTTCTACCTCTGGGCTATACTCCCAGACCCATTTTTATACTTTATTTGGAAACAGGGTCTCACTAAGTTGCTGAGAGCCTCACTAAGTAGCTGAGGCTGGCTTTGAAACTGTGCAATCCTGTCTCAGCCTCCCAAGCACAGTGATTACAAGCATGGGCCACCACACCTGGCTTCCAATATATGTTTTTGACTCCTTTGTCAAAAATAAAATGATTGTGCTGTGCAGTATTCCTGAGTACTATATTTCTATAGTTTACCCCACTACTGTACACATCTGTTTTTATTCTAATAGCATGTTGTTTTTGTTACAATGACTCTGTAGTATATTTTGAAAGCAAGTATTATGATGCTTACAGCATTGTTTTTTTGCTCAGGATTAATTTAAATATTCAATGTCTTTTGTTATTTTATATGAATTTTAAGATTACTTTTGGAGTTCTATGAAGAATATCATTGGCATTTTGATGGGGATTGCATTGAATATGTACATTGCTTTTGATAGTATGTCCATTTTAACAAAACTAATTTTTCCAGTTCATGAACATCATATAGTATCTTCTCCAATTTCTTTCTTTTTTATATTTTTTATTTTAATGGTAAAGATCTTCCACCTCCTTGATTAGGCTTATTCCTAGGATTTTTTTTTTGAGGCTATTGTGACTGGCATGATTTTTCTATTTTTTTCTCAGCAAGTTCACTATTGATATATAGAAGGCTATTGATTTTTTATGTTGATTTGTATCTGGCTTCTAAGAAACTTTTGGTGTATTTTTCTAGATATATAATCATATAATCTGCAAGTAGAGATAATTTAACTTCCTCTTACCTTATTTGTATGACTTTAATTTTTCTCTTCCTTATTATTCTTGATAAAATTCCTAGTACTCTGTAATGAGAGTAGACATTTTGTGTTGTGATTTTAGAAGATATAGGTTGAGTTTTTCCCCATTTGATATAATATTGGATATGTATTTGTTATGTATAACCTTTAGTATGTTGAGAAATCATCCTTCTATACTTTATTCAAGGTTTTTTTTATCATGAAAGGATATTAAATTTTATCAAATCCTTGTTTTGACAGTGGTCATTCTTATCTTCAACTTATCTCTGCATTATACTTTTCTTCCATTATGAAATTTCATTTGTGTTAGTCACTACTTATCAGGAAAGTAATGACTACTTGCTATATTTCAGAGAAAGTACACATTTGATCTTCCCAATTCTTTACTTTTTTGCCCTTTTATTTTTTCTGCCATGGTCCAGTGAACAAAGGGAAAAATACAGCACAGTATGATACACTGGCCTATTTAAAAACACATACACAAAGGACTCTTACATCTGTCTTGTTAATATACTTTAAATTTCCATCTTCTATTTATTTAAAGAAACTTCTTTGCAAGTAGCACATGTAAAATTATTTTGCACTGGACAAAAATAGCCTTTTTAGGATGAGTATACTTTTGTAAAAAGTAATATTTAGAAATAGATAATATTTTTAAAGAGTATAGTGATGCTATACAAAAGTATGACTTGATAGTTATTTTTGTTGACATAGACTCTTGAAGCAAAAATTATTTATTATATTTAGTGCCTTGCTAATCTGGGGCAGATGTTTTACTTTTGTCTGTGGTTAGTAGGATCAATATTATGCATCAACATTGTTGTTACATGATCTTAAACCATAACTTTTTACATTAAAATTTCCTTGCTTTAATGTGATGGAGGGGAAGGATGACACAATCAGGGTGTATTTCTTTATATTTGTACTTGTTTTTGATTTCTTAAGCTAGTTGGAGGTCATGATCCAAAGAATGTTTAGGTGTTCTCTGGATAAGGTAGACAAATGTAAGAAGCTGGAAGTTAGAGTTGATATTTAAGAGAAACAAACCAAGAAAAGTGACATAAATGCTTAAAAATTATCCAGACACAGAGAAAAACACCTGTAATACCAGTTACTGGGGGAAAGAAAAAGTAAGTCAGAAGGATCGCAAGTTTGATATCAGCCTGGGCAACTTAGTGAGACCCTATTTCAAAATAAATTCAAAAGGTTTGGGAATGAGATCACTGTTAGAATACCCGTGAGTTCAGTTTCCAGTACCACACACTCACAAATTTAAAATGTATTAATATAAGAACAAATTAGTAAGATCATAAGAACCTAGGTATTCTTCAAAAATACTAAGTTATGGCATGAGGACAGTCATCATTGCCTTGTGAGGTCAATGAAAGAAAATTTCCTAGAAACATAATATCCTCACAGAACTCTGAAGAAAAGCAGAGGCACTGTGTGAGAAAGAGGTGTGTCAGCTATGATTGTAAGGGCATGTACCTCAGTATTCTGACCTTTCCTTTTTTTCAAATGCCATCTATAACCATATTTGTCAAGCATTTTTTAATTGCTCTAACAGAGAATTTATCAACAAACATTGTTTTGTCATATATTACTAAGTCAGTTTTTAAAATGTCTTGATATTTAAAAATCAAATACAGAATAAAAGGCTTTTTCAGACCATATGATAGTATAAGTAAATAGTCAAAAGCCAAAAATATTATGAAGTTTTCAAAACCTAGCTTAAACACTTTTTAAAGGAAAAACTGGGTCTTTCATTACATTTTGAAGGTGAATCAGTACTTGTAAGCAGAGCTGGGCATCAGGCTGTCACTAGCTCTGTGTACAATTTTCTGCCCTCCAATGAGATTATAATTGTCTCACCAGGTTTCTGAGTGCTTTTCCCACAGCTTGGTGAGAACAAAGGCTATCTGTATTTTTATTTTTATAAATAGATTTTTATCTTTGTCAGGCTGGTATTGTCTTTTGAAGACTCATGAAAATAACACCTATTCTAGTAAGCAGTGTTCCTAAACTGAACATCATACCCCTGGAGACCACTATAGCAAAGTCAAGATAGTTTAAAAGTATCAAGAAAGATTTGATAGAGCTTATTGAAGGACTTAAGGAATTTAGAAATGTTTCAAAATGATGTGAAATTTATATCATAGAATTTGATATTTGGGATGACTATGTTGTCAATAGACAGAGGTTGTGTCAAAGGATAAAAGTGTGGTCAGCAGAATTTAGCTTGATCCTCACAGTACTAGAGATTTTCCACATGGACAGATACAGGGGACATGCATTTAGCTAGATCATTTTGAGTATTGACCTTTGACTACTGGAGTATGCTTGAAATTGTTCTTATCTTTCACCGGAGCTCAACTTTCTTATTCCCATTCCTGGTGAGAATGTATGCTAGCTTTTCTTCCTATAGATAACAAAAGTATGACTTAATAATTTTTTTTTCAAAATCGAGAGTATAAATCCCTAGGAAGTTAGGATCTGGGTTAATATATTTCCAATGGAGGAACAAGGACACGATTCTAATAACACATTGCCATAAGATCACTTAATAGTACCTATCATAACCACAATGCAGAGTTCCCATGACAAATGAAAATGTGCATGAGATTCCTGGTGTAAAGGAAGAAGTATGAATTTCCCTATGGAGGTTATATTGCCCTCAGGTTCTTTTCCAGTGGTGCTGCACATCCTCCTTTGCCTCCCTTACAGGAAATGTTTTATGGGTTGATACAGAAGTGGAAAATATGACATTAAGTGGTAAAAGTGATCGTGGGAATTACCTAGCCAAACAGAGCTACTCCTTTTAAGAGACTGCACTATGGAATATACCAAAATGTCCTGACTCCCTGGTAGAGCCTTTTGGAATCACATTTTTCTCTCTTTCTAGATGAAATGCCGTTATCTTTTCCTCCCAACTAATATTTGGGTTTCTATGGGTTGTACAAAAATCAGTAATGACAGTAGAGGAATCCCCTGGAGGGGACAATTTCCTCTTCTTTCTTTTTTAAACCAAGCACACCAATTCAAGTCTTTCTATTCTCAAGTTTTATAGCCATAACATGATGCCATTTTCATATAAAAATCTTTGGAGCAGTTTTTACTTAAAGTTTTATGTTTATTTCTATGAAAAATCTGTTTCAGTGACTGCAGGCTCTGCTTTTGGCACAAAAGTTTTGCTGTGCTGTTCAATCCAAATCAAGCCATATTCTTCCACCTGATGCCTGTGGCTGCGGTGCCCAAGAGGCTGCTGCTGTGGCTTGTCTACTTGCTGATCTAAGTGCTGTCCCTCAGGAAAGGGACCAGAGGGGAGCCCACGTATTTAGCAATCAGTAGCAATTCTCTTAGAAAGACAAAAGAATATATAAATTCCAGTCACCTTTTGTACTCATGGAACTAAAAGTGTTATATCTAAAGCTTACAGGGCCTAGGAAAGAAATAAGGAAAATAAGTAGAATATAGAGAATGAAGGAATTTGTATTAAATTCTGAAGAAGGCAATGGGTATCTCTGAGGCGAGATTTTTCTTTTATTTCCAACTTAAAACAGGTAGAAAAGAAGTCTTCAGTGTTTATTGTTCCAGGAAAATGAGTTTTGCTCCCAGTGTCATAAAATAGAATCTATGGGGTTCATTGTGTTCGGTAGATGAACTTAAATTTTTGATTGAATTTTTCTAGTGAGAGGTTCCATATAAGAAGAGATAAAACTCGCTCAGCAGGAATATCTTTAAAACACTTAAGAGAGCTCCTAAAGTCCTACCTATAGAGAAGGGGAAGACAAGAGGCCCTCTCTGGGTGCAGGTAGACCAGCTCAGGGCTGCTCTGTCTCCACATCACACCTATCCTAGAATGCAAGTTTTATGGAATTAAAAAAAAAAGTTTAGTGAGTGCTTGGGAAATGCCTGCAGGAGGTGCCAGGAAAGAAAACACCCTGCTGTTGGAGAGCTTTTACTCAGCGGTGAGTTAAATAGTCCACACCAGCCTGACATTTACACTGTATTGGATCATGATGGGACCAAAGAAAGCTGGCAACTAAGGAAAGCATTCAAAGTGAGCTACAGGAAAATAGCCAGAATTAGCATAGAAACAGCATAACATGCTTGAGGATTCTTTTTAATATCATGGAATGATATTAAAAATGAAATCATACTTTTTACTCATAAAAATCAGTAACTCTCAGTTGTGTCTCCTGAAGGAGTTTGGGACATAATACTGAATCCCCTAATTTTGACTAGCTACTAACTACCTTTTTAGGCTCATGAAATATTAACCCAGTGCAGCAGATGTTCAAGCAAATATCTATCTAATTATTAGTTCAAATTAATACATAATCCTTACCACAGTGAATTTGGTAGACTGCAATAATTTTGATCAGTTTTCTTGCTTATTTCAACTAAGGATTACATTTCCTTCACTCTGTCTCCAACCTACCTGCACAACATTCTGACATTTCACTTTAATGCTTTTTATTTTAATTTCAGAGTGACATGAAAAGGAAATATAAAAGAGATTACTTACCAAGTCTATGTCCATTTAAAAATTCACTTATTGAAGTCATTATATAAGTGATTAATGTGTACCATCCTTCTGTGGCCTTTATAATGCATTTTTATTGTCAGTCCACATAATAGCAGGTAATGTCATGGGTAGTTTGGGACATTGGCCTCTGAAGCAAGATTGTGTAGGTTAAAATCCTTGTTCTGTTACTTCTTAGCTGTGTAACCTTAGGCAAGTCATCTAGGCTTTATCATCTCTATTTTCCCATCTATCAATTGGGGATAACAATGGTGCCTAGTACCAGGTCCTTCATAAAACCAGGTGCTTAGTACCAGGTCTTGCATGAGCTAATAGAAGTAAACACTTGGAATAGGGCCTGGCATGGGCAAAGCCCTTTTCATGTAAGTTATATAATATCCCATCTTCCCAAGGCATAAAAAACATATGGGTAGGTTGAGTTCCACTAAGGGCTAGAATATGTAGCCAGTATTTAAGTTGTTTCAATATAGAATTTGTTTTCTTTGTAATTGGTAAATATTAACAGTTTTAAGTAGATAAGAAAGATAATTTTTTTCCATCTAAATCTGTGATAAAATAGATTATATAAAATGTGAGAAAACACTTTGTAAGTTAAAGAGCTATAACAATACTGACAACAGTTATGACTTTGTGTTTAGCAAAATATCATTAAAAAGTATTAACAAAGTGTTTTGGTACCTAAAATAATTTTGTTTACCTTATTATCTTTACACACACACACACACACACACACACACACCCTTGGCTTTCACAGTTGTTGGATCCACAGAAAATAGCAAGCCAGTAATGCAAAGATAAACAAAGGCCTTTCTGCTTTCAGAGGTCAAGGTTCTGCCCTAAATAATATGCTTGGAAAAGTACTGTTGAAAAAGAAAGTTGGAGAGGATGCCAATGTGTGCCTTGCCAGTGAAGTCTGTAAGGAACTCTTCCCCTCAGCATCCAGATGTGGCCCCCTAGAGCCCACACATATGTCATTAAGTATGTGGTCAGTGTGAAGGGTCTTTTTGCAGTCTTTTTGCAGTTTATCTTGGGTGGGGTTCTGCTTCCATATTACTTTAGCAGTGAACTCAAGACAACCAAGGGGATCATTGGAGGAGGATAAATCTTGAGATACATTTACCAGATTGTTTTCAGCTGAGCATCTACGCGTCCCTGTCACCTTTGAAAAAGATTTAAAAGCAAATTGACAATGAGAGTGAGAGAACAACCAAAAGAGATTGAGAGAGAAAGAAGGGAAAAAAGAGAGGGAGGGAGGGAGGGAGGGAGGGAGGGAGAGAGGGAGAGAGAGAGAGAGAGAGAGAGAGAGAGAGAGAGAGAGAGAAGGAAGAAGAAGAGAAGGAAGATGAAGAGAGATTGAAAAATACAAGTATACTTTAAGGTATCTGGGTGTTGGAGTGAGTGGAAGCAGCAGCCTGTGAAGAGTAGACTAGAGAGATGCTCAGATTCTCTGAGAGGGATCCTATGTCAGTCAACACCATTTAAGATACAGGTAAACCAAGGGACTGATGCCTCCCCTCATACCAAGATACTAGTATATAAGAAAAAAGAGAACCCTGAGAGAAAAGAGGTAAGTGAATCAACCATGAATGGGTTCACGTAGAATCAACTAAAACAGTCTTTATTTGAATGGTCTCCTGATTAGCAAGACAAAACTTTCTGCAAATGACTGGAAGATTGAAAAAAAAGTACATTTAGTTATTAATCAAGTTACAGATTCTCACATCTGAGCTTTTTAGATTGATCACACACACACAGACACACACACACACACACACACACACACACACACCGCAGACAGTACAACCAGGGATGTGATAATTCTTGATGGAGGTTGTTACCCTGAATGAAGAGGAGATATATGCTGTGAAAAATGTAAGAACAACAGAGAAGATAAGGCCAGGTGGACAGTTAAACTGTTGTGTATAAAACTATGCAGAAGGGTTAATCTTAGTCAGTAGACATGGAAAGGTTCCTGCTTCAAGGATTGGCTTTGGTGACACAGTATAGCCATTACTGATATTTTATGCCAATCTTCTAGAGTACAGTACTATTTACATTTTGGTCTGGACACTATTTTTTCCTTCTTTTTGATTGGGGACTGTTCTGTACACTGTAAAATATTTAACATCATCTCTGGTCTCTACTCACTAAATGCCAGTAGAATTCCTAACCTCCTCTCCAGTTATGACAACTAAAACTATCTATAGACATTGATAAATCTTTCTTGAGGGACACAATCACATACAATTGAACCACTGTTATAGTGTATAAATTCTTATCATATGTTATGGTTAGATATAGAGCATCCCCTGCAGAGCTCATGTTTTACTGTTCAGAACTGATGTATTTAAGTCATGAGAGTTGTAATCTCAACAGTGGATAAATCCATTATGGTGGATTTACTGGGTGATAACTTAGGTAGGTGGGATGTGGCTAGAGAAGGTGGATCACTGAGGGTATGGCCTTAGGAACTATGCCTTTGAATCCCTTTGCTTGCTTGCTCTCTTGGTTTCAGCCCCATGATGTGAGAGCAGAGTCCATGCTCTCTTCCTCTCTCTGCTTCCCACCAGTGTGCCCTGAGCTCTGCAGATCTGGCCTCACATGGACTGAACTCTGGAATCTCCAAAATCTGTGAGCACATAAATCTTCCTTTCTCTAAGTCATAGTGGTCAGTTATTTTGGATTATAGCAGAGAGGATGTTGACCAAGACACTATATCAATGTCTCCTTGACTGCAATAGAGAAAATGAAAACACCAGCACTTTTTGTGTGTAAGTATCTTGAGGAAAATAAGATACAAGAAATTTTTCAGATTTCAGAAAATCTGAAAATGGCAGACAGGTGAATTTTGGAAGATTAGCTTTTAGAATTTTTACTTAGTTTCTTTTACTATCAAATCTAAGTAGGTGTCATTAAAATTTAAGACTTTGCTGTGAAAACTTCTATTGTATGTATTAGCAGTTTTCTGTTTTATTTGAAATATGTACATCCTATTTTCCAAGTACTTAATCACACTGGTTGCTCACCTTTAGGCTGTTTCCAAAGTGTGCATTCCCTGGTAAAATCTAGGAATGCTGATAAAAAGAAAGGTAAAAGAAAATTGGGGAGATCAGATGAAGTCTAACTTAGAGTGAGATGCCAAAAAAATTTACTACACAGTATCAAAGTGAAGTAGAAAATTTTTAAAGGAAAAGAACTAAACATGGATTTATAGTATTTTTCTTGCATTTAATAAGATGTGGCAGTGCAGTATTGTGACTTAAAAAGTTTTGAGATAAAGAAATAATTCATAAAATACTATAAAGTTAGTAAGAACAAGTAGAGAGCAAGCTAGAAAAAAAAACACTCTGTTGTCCCACTTATTTACTATCCCCATTTTTATCTTAAACAGTGTTTTATTTAGATTTTAGAGTAAGGAATCATATAAATCTTTCATTCTCAGGGAAACTAAGACTCAAGATAGATGTCCTTCCTCTTTCTCCTGAAACTTGATTCAGCTGTTCTAAAGCTTATTTGCAGTTTACTGTGGCACTGTTTTATGTTGTCACACCCACAAAGGCTCCATTGTTCTAATAACTCGATGATTTATAGGTTTGGATATGAAAAGCTTGGAGTCATCACCATGTTGTCTGATTCCCAAACTTCTTTTTTCCCTCTGAGTTAAGATTTGTGCCTATTATTAATTCAGCAACTGTAACAGCACAATGTTTGCCCTCTAATGAGTTCCCCAGTGACATGCAAACCCTATCTTTCAGGTAAGATGAAAATTGGTATGTGTTCCTTCACCAGGGAGCTAATGTAATAACAGGATTCAACCCATGGTTACATCAGGGTAACTGATCAAGTCCCCAAAGTGCCTGCTAAAATGAGGGTGGACTTATGCTGCTGCTCCATTCAGCTGAAAAATGAAGAGTGATTTTGGCCTTTTTATTACCCATCATGGGCTGTCACCTGTCTCACCCTAGAGCAGTTTTCTGGGCTGGGGACTTCACTTGTTTAGTATTATTATGACTTATCAAAGCATTCAGTGTGTAAAACTTCTACTATACTGGCCAGACAAACTAGTACAGGGTAGAAATACTCCAGAACATCTCCTCTTCCTCCTCCTCTTCCTCTTCCTCTTCCTCCTCATCCCCCTTCATCTTTTTATTTTTATTTTATTTTTGTTGTGGTACTGGGGTTGCTGGAAGCCCTTCTACCTCTGGACTACACTCCCAGATTTATTTTTTATATTTTTATTTGGGAACAGGGTCTCTTAAGCCAGCGCGGCTGGCTTCCAACCTGCACGATCCTCCTGTCTCCACCTCCCAAGCACAGGGGTTTCAAGTGTGCACCACCACGCCTGGCCTCCTCCATCTTTTTTACCAATAGAGTAGCAGGATATTTAACTAATTATGAGAAAAAAAATTTAAATTTGGTTAAGTTCTGGCTATCTAATAATATAAAAATGTTTAATACCAAATATCTTGGTTTTCAAGCATAGTCAGAGATAGATGAGAAAGTAACCAAGTAGAAGAAAAGCATTCATCTCTCATTAAAACAATTAAGTTAGAAGATATATTACTTGCTATAATTTTCTATTTTTATGGTTCTAGGGGTTAAACCTAGGGGCATTTTATCTTTAAACTACACCTCCAGCCATTTTTATATTTTTATTTATTTTTGTTTTGAAACAGCATCTCACTGTGTTGCTGAGAGTCCCTCTAAGTTGCTGAAGCTGTTCTTGAACCTGAAACTCTCCTTGTCAGCCTCCCAAGTACAGGGATTACAGCTGTGAGCTACCACACCCAGATTAATCTTTATATTTTCTAAAACCAAAAGTTGAATACAAGGATAGATTTCATGCTAAGTTTTTATGCTTTTATTGTTATATTGTAATTATGTCTCATAGTGAGATTCAATGTAGTACAAACACATACACATATCACATTTTATTTTTCTAATGTCTTAAATGTTCAAGTATTCTAGAGATGTACCACCAAGGCTATTTTTGATTCATTTTCTTCTCTCTCTCTCTCTCTCTCTCTCTCTCTCTCTCTCTCTCTCTCCCCCTCCCATTTTTATCATGGGTTTGTTGAGATCATTTGCCTACAAGATGCATTTCCAAAAGTTTATTATAAGGCATTTCTATTATTTTCTCTTGACACAATTATTGATGTTTGCTGTCGAGGTATTTTTTAGAAGTGGTGCTGAGAAAGCATCTGGTTAAGTTAGCTAGTCTGGTTCAAGAGGTGATTGTAAGGCTCATTATCTCAGCCCTCCCAGCATCCGATAATGGGCACCCTAGAGTAACGCTCGAGGAGGGAACACAGTGCTTCCTGCTTACTGCCTTTATGGAGAAATGGTTTAAGATCAACCCATGAGAGTTTCTTAAAAAGTATCATTGTTTATCTGCTATTTGCATAATCTAGGATTTTTATAAATGTTTTGGGGACTGAGAAAATAAAGTTGTTATGTATCCTATATACATTACCCACCAAAACATTTTAAGGAAAGGCTTAACTGCAAAACAGAATGACTTGTTTCACCGAGGAATCAGCTGGCATTTTAGTGACTTGTCATAAATAGTGCAGTGGGACTAAGTAAATGGAGTTTAATGATGAGTTTTACAAGGTAGTTTGTTCCTTCTTCATCTTGGGCTCAATGACCTTTTCCCGAGAGAGCAGTATTTATGAGAAATCTACATCTCTCTTTTATATTCTTCCAAATCTTTAGCTTACTAACTAGGCACAGAGGAGATAGGTCAGGAATAAAGCAAAAATAACTGAAATGTGTATCTGAGGTTGGGTGGGGGAAAAAAGAGAATGAGAGAAAGATAGCATATTTTCACCACCTGGAATAAAAAACAACAACAACAACAATACTCAAAGGGCAACTTTGTCACCTGGGAGGGAACAAATTACAATTAGAATTTTGGGGCTAAGGGGATAATCATCAATAAACCAGTATACTGGGGAATCTGAATTATTCCTCCATACCCCGTTTCTCCTCTGTAAATGATGCCACCATCTATACTGTTGCTTAGCCCAAATCTCTGTCCTCTTCCTGTATTTCCCCTGCTTCTTCCTCCTCTTCTCTTTTGCTTCATTTCTCACCTTTCTCAGAGTCATTTTTCCTTCATCAGATTTCAAAGTCTGTGACATCTCACTATCTTAATGGGAAACTCTAATCCTAACTACCATCCTCTTTTTCTTTGTCTGACAAAATAGTCCTTCCTAACTGGTCTGCCTGCCTTTGTCCTTATTGATTACAGTGCATCCTCTACAATATAGCCATTTAATCTTTATAAATCATTCTTCTCATGTTATTCCCTAGTATTAAATGGTCAAGTGACTTCTCACATATTTAGAATGAAGAACTTAAGTAACTTTTCAACATCAGAAAATATTATGTTATGTAGTATGTATATTACATATGTGTGTAAATATACAAACAACATATATGGTATAGATGACAGGTCTCAGTATACAATTAGTGGTACATTCAGTTTTCTAGATTTTTCTGTTTTCTCTCTCTAGAAATAGGATTTAATTAAAATGTCTTGTTATGCTAGGGAGCAGAAATCTTAAGATGTATGCCCGAGTCGGGCGTGGTAGCACACACATTTAATTCCAGCTGAGACAGGAGGATTGGCACAGGTTTGAATCCAGCCTCAGATACTTAGTGAGGGAGGCTCTCGGCAACTTAGTGAGACTCTGTTTCCAAATAAACTATAAAATAGGTCTGGGAGTATAGCCTAGGTAGAAAAGCCTCTGGGTTTCACCTCCAGTACCACACACACACACACACACACACACACACAAAAAAAAAAAAAAAAAAAAAAAAAGATGTATGCCGGGCATGGTGGCACATGCTTGAATCCTAGTACTTGAGAGGTTGAGAGAGGAGGATAGCAGGTTTTAGGACAGTCTCAGCAAGTAATGAGACTCTCATTAACCTCGTGATACCCTGTTTAAAAAAAAAGGGCTGGGGTTATAGTTCAGAGGTAGAATGACCCTGGGTTCAATTTCCACTGCTATACACAGAAAAAAATAAATTTTAAAATATGATTTATAGTATAGAATATTTCTCTAAGATTTTCAAATTTTTGTTTTTAGGTGTTGATCATCAGCCATTTTAATATTCACTTGAATTTGGAGAGATCTAGCTGTGTGCTAGATACTGAGCTCCAAATTGAGAAAAAAAAAAAAAAAGATCAACCTGAACTCCAAGGGAACCTGGTTTCCAATGTGTATAGCTACAAATAGCATGCCCTTATATTTATATTCTTTAAAAAATTTTTTTATTTGTACACTGTAGTCATACATCTTAATGGGGTACAAAATGGTGGAGGCATACATGCATACATCATCCAATTAGATTTACCTAATTCCTACCCCACTCTCTCTCCTTTCCTCCTTCTCATATTTGGTTAAGTGATTTACTTTGATATATTTGTTAATGTACATCATGTACATTAGAGAATTTTCCTTTTCCTCCTTCCCACCTGCTCAGTTAGTTAACCTTATTTACTCATCTATAGTATCTCCTTCTTTGTATAGAGTTCCTCCTATGACCCATTTTCTCCTTAGCTTCAGTATATAGGGACAGCATCTGATTTCTCATTTTTTTTGTGACTGGCTAATCTCACTCAGCATAATGCTCTTTAGTTCCATCCATTTCTCTAAAAATGATAGTTTTTACATGTGTCTATGTGTTGCAGTGTTGTACCTATTCCCTCTTCAAGGATCCTTAAAGTCTCTGGTCTGATTTCTAAGCCTTTCATCCATCTTGAATTGACTCTTGTGCAGGGTTAGAAAGTTGGGTTTATTTTCATTTTTCTGCATATAGTTAACCAGTTTTGCCAATACCATTTGTGGAAGAGGCTATCTTTTTTCCAGTGTATATTTTTGGCCCCTTTGTCAAAAATCAATTGACTGGAAATGTGCAGATTTTTTTTTGAGTCTTCTATCCTGCTTTATTCATCTATATATCTGTATTTGCACCAGTACCATGTTGTTTTTATTACTATGGCTTTGTACTATAAAGTCATGTATTGTGATTCCTCCTGAATGATTATTGTTGCTGAGGACTACTTTGGCTATTCTGTTTTTTTATGGTTGTTGTTGCTCCAAAGGAATTTAGGGACTGATAATTTGTGTCTATAAGAAATGACCTTGGTAATTTAATTGGTATTGTGTTGAATTTGTAGATGACTTTTGGAAGTACAACATTTTGATGATATTTATTCTGCCTATCCATGAATAAAGAAGATATTTCCATCTTCTAAGGTCTTCTTTGATTCTTTTTTCAATTCAATATTTTAAATTTTTATTTGTAGAGGTCTTTAACTTCTTTGCTTAAGTTTTTTCCTAAGTATTTTTTTTTTTTTTTGTGGGATATCCTGAGTAAAAGTGTTTTCTGGATTTCTTTTTCAGTGGATTTATGGTTGGTGTACAGAAAATATTTCAATTTTTTAAGATTGATTTTGTATCCAGATACTTTTCTGAATGTATTGATCAGATCTATAAGCCTTTTGGTTGAGTTTGCTGTGTTTTCTAAGTATAGTATTAGGTCATCTACAAATAGTGAGTTTGAGTTCTTCTTTTCCTATCTGTACTCTTTGATTTTCTTTTCTTGCCTTAGCTCTGGGTAGAGTCTTAAGTACTATATTAAAAAGAAGTGGTGATAATGGACATCCTTGTTTTGTCCCTGTTTTACTTGGTGAATTCTCCTGTTTTTTTTTCCCCTCATTTAATATGATGTTGGTTGTGGGTCTATTGTAGATTGCCTTTATGATGTTGAGGTATGTTCCTTGTATTCTGATTCTCTGCAGTGCTTTTAGCATAAGTGGATGTTGGATTTTGTCAAATGCTTTTTCAGTGTTTATTGAAATGATCATATGATGTTTGTCTTTGGTTTTATTTATGTGATGAATTACATGAACTTATTTTTGTATGTTGAATCAGCCTTGCATCCCTGATATAAACCCTACTTGGTAAAGGTTTATAATTTTCTTGATGTGCTTTTGAATGAATTTTGCTAGTATTTTATTTAGCACTTTTGCATTCAAGTTCATCACTGATATAGGTCTGTACTTTCTCTTCCTTGAACTGTCTTTATTTTATTTTATTTTTTGGTATTAATGTGATGTTGGCTTCATAGAATGTATTTGGAGAGTCCAGTTTTTTTCTATATTATGAAATAGATTGAGGAATATCAGGATTAGCTCTTCTATAAAAGTTTTAAAAATTCACTTGGAAAATCATCTGGTCCTGTACTATTCTTTGATGGTAGGCTCTTTATTGCTATTTCAATCTCTTTGATTGCTATTGTTTGGTTTAAATTTTCTATATCTTCTCTACTGAGTTTAGGAAGGTTGTATTTTCTAGAAAATTGTCAGTTTCTTCCAGATTTTTATTTTGTTGGAGTATAGTTTTTCAAAGTAGTTTTTGATAATCCTCTGGATTTTACACTGTCAGTGGTAATATCTTCTTTTTTTTATCTAACTTTGTAATTTGGCTTCATTCTCTATTTTTTTTTTTGTTAAGATGACTAGTGGTTTATCTATCTTAAGTTTTTTGAGGAACCAGCTTTTGGCTTTAATGACTATGTATTTTTTTATTCTCTACTTTGTTGATTTTTGCTCTGATTTTAATAATTTTCTGTCTTCTACTGGCTTTGGGGTTAGACTGTTTCTGTCTTTCAAGGGCTTTAAGGTGTGTCATTATATTATTTATTTGGTGATTTTTTGTTCTTATATGGGCACTCAGTGCTATAAATTTTCCTCTTAATACTTCCTTTAATGTGTCCCAGAAGTTTTGATATGTTGGGTCTTTATTTTTGTTTGTTTCTAGGCATTTTTTGTTTCACCCCTTACATTTGTGTGTGTGTGAGTGTGTGTGAGTGTGTGTGTGTGTGTGTGTGTGTGTGTGTGTGTGTGTGTGTGTACCAGAGCTGGGACCCAGGGGCATTGTACCTCCGAGCTACACCCCCAGCCCTATTTTTTAGTCTTTTTATTTTTTTATTTTTTATTATTTTGGTGGTACTGGAATTCTTGGAAGTCCTTCTTCCTCTGGGCTACACTCCCAGACCCATTTTTTATATTTTTTTTAAATTTGGAAACAGGGTCTCTTAAGCCAGTGCAGCTGGCTTCGAACCTGTGTGATCCTCCTGTCTCTGTCTCCCAAGTGCAGGGATTACAAGTGTGCACCACCACCCCCAGCTTTAGTCTTTTTATTTTTGAAACAGGGTCTTTCTGAGTTGCGAAGGACCTTGATAAGTATCTAAGGGTCTCCATGAACCACGATTCTCCCATCTCTATCTCCCGAATGCTGAAATTACAAGCATGTGCCTGGTAAATTCACCCTTTACTTCTCTTATGATGCATTCTTCATTCAGCAGTGTTGTGTTTAGTCTCCACATGTTTATGTGAATTCTCTGGGGCTTCCTCTAGTTGACTTCTAGTTTTACTTCATTATGGTCTGAAAAGCCACAGAGAAGTATGCCACATTTTTTGAATTTGTTAGTGCTCACTTTGTGGCCCAGAATGAGATCTATTTTGGAGAAGCTTCCATGAGCAGCTGAGAAAACTGTAAACTCTTCTGTAGTTGGGTTGATTATTCTATATGTGTCTAATAGGTCCATTTGGTTAATGGCGTTCTCTAGGTCTGAGGTATCTTTACTGACCTTTGGTCTAGATGATTGGTCTATCGGTTTAAGAGGGGTGTTGAAGTCTTCCAGTATTATTGTAATGGGATTTATGTGTGAATTAATATAATAAAGTTTGTTTTATGAAAGTAGCTGTACCTATGTTTGGGGTATAAATGTTGACTTTGTTCTTTTCTCTTGTTGTATTGTTCTTTTTTCCAATAAAAATGAGCTGCTTTGTCTTGTCTAATAAGCTTGGGTTTGAAATCTAACTTGTCTGATATCATAGTTGCTACATAGTTTTCCAGTTCCATTGGCATGGTTTACCTTGCTCCAGCCCTTTACCTTTAGTTTGTTACTATAATTGTAAAGTGTGTTTCTTGAAGGCAGCAGATAGATGAGTTCTGTTTTAAATTTATTTTGCCTCCTTATGTCTTTTAATCAGAGATTTGAAGCCATTTATGTTCACTATGACTATTAAGAGATGATTTTTAATTTCTCACATTTTGAGTTTTAACTTCTGTTTGAGGTACTGTTTGTTCTTTTTTTCTTAGTTGCTTGCTTGATGGAAATTCTTGTTTCTCTGGTTCTGCCATGTATTACTTATTTTACTTTGCAGTTAATCTCTTTGAGTATTTTCTCTAGTGCTGGTTTCTAAGACAAATTATTTCAGCTTCTGTTTGTCATGAAATATTTTTATTTCCCTGTCTAATTTGAGAGATAGTTTTGCTGAGTAGAAAAATTTTGGCTGCAAGTTTTTTCTTTCAGAGTTTGGAATATGTTACTCCAGGCCCTTCTGGATTTTATGATTTTATTTGGGAAGTCTGGAATGATTCTAATTGATTTGTCTCTGAATGTCACTTGGTTTTTAGTTTTTGTTGCCTTTAAAATTCTCCCCTTGGCTTCTATGTTGGTCAGTTTGATGAATATATGATGGTGAAACTTGTCTCTGATCTTGTCTAAAGGGGGTTTTATAAGTTTCCTGTACCTGTGTATCTACCTCTTGTTCTATGTGAAAGGTTCGAGTCGCCCCTGCCCCACAGTGGGCGGGGCCAGAAGCTAGGAGGTGGAGCTCTGCGATTCCGGGAGGGGACCAGGCCTCCCAGGCAGGAAGAAGAGAGTTCAGGGTTCAGAGGGGAGCATGAGAGAGAGAGAGAGGCACGCGGGGGCTGGAGGCCGATCTCCCACGAATAAAGGCATCCATAATATCTACTATGGATCTCTGCGTGTATCTATGTGCCAAGGGGACTCGCCAAACCTTTCACTATGTTTGAAAATTTTTCTGATATTACTTCTTTGAAAAGGTTGTTGATCCCTTTGGCTTCACCTTCTACTTCCTCTTCTATGGCTATTATTTTAGTTTAGCTCTTTTAAAATGGGCCTGTATATCTTCAATGTCTAATTTATGCTGAAAATTGTTTTTTTTTTCTAAATTATATACTGTGCATTTGTTTTTGGAGTGATGATTTTTCTAAGAGTGAAATTCTATTCTTCATGTGGTCTAATTGATTATTTAGAGTTTGAATTGATGTCTTAATTCAATGCTTGCATCTTTTATTTTTTTTCAGATTCTCCCTAAATTCTTTTCAGAAGTCCTGTATTCTTTCTGCAGTTAAATTCCTGATTTTTCTTTCTGGTGATCTTTGCAATTCTGTGTTGTCGGGTTCTGTTATTGTGGGGTTGTGTGAGCTCATTGCTTTCTTGTTATTCCTCCTTTTATGATTACAGAAGTTTGTGTCTGTTGCTTTTGATAGATTTTTCTCAGTATTTAGGTGTCAGCTGGTATATAAAAATATGGAACACTTCACAAATTTGCATGCCATCTTTGCACAGGGGCCATGCTAATCTTCTCTGTATCATTCAAGTGAACACCTTGTATTTATATTTAATCATAAGCTTTGAGTCTTGCCATAACATAGCCATGACCATGACAAATATAATAGCAATCATAATAAAAATTAACAAAAATTTTTATTTATAGCTTTTTATTATTGAAATTATATTAAGACCTTTATATTTGCTATCTCATTACACACTGATAGTCACCTATAAAGGAAGTACTATTATAATTGTTTCCATCTTATATATGAGAAAATTGAGTTTAAGAAGTACATTAGCCAATGTGGCACCACTGGAAAGTGCTAGAGAATAATTTCTAGCCCAGTTCCATTATACTCTAAAGCCTGACCCTATAGAGTGGCAGGTGGGAGATAAAAGACAAGAAAAAAATTATAATGGTTTGAATCTGCTTCTCATAAAATTGCTGTAAAATTGCTTTGTAATTTCTATTCAAAATAAGCCATTCTTTCTTCTGAGACAAAAAGCAATGACGAAAACAAATAAACTAAATTTGTTATTTCAAGAAATGTTTCCTTGAGAAAAAAAAATGGATATTTTTTCACAGCATATGAGAAACTTCCCACTGGTCATGGAAGTTCTGAGAACAAGGCATCATTTACTTTGCTAGTAAGGAACAAAGGAAACTTCTATCATTTAAATATATGTGTTCCTTATAGAATTCACATTGAAAAATTAATCTTAATGTAGCAGAGATGGGACCTCTATGTAGCGGGGCTTTGGGAGACTTTTAGGTAACTTAAAGAAGAGCTGGAGGGGTCAAGTTCACCCTTTCCATTATTTTTGCTCTTTGTGTATTCTGCCATAGGAGGACATAGTGTTCACCAAAATAGCCTTCTACACATTGAATTTGCTGGACTTCCCTTATCTTGGACTTCTCAGCCTCCATAACTGTAAAAAAATATTCTTTTGTTTATAAATTACTCAGGCTAAGATATTTTGTTATAGATACAGAAATACATGGAGAGAAACTTTTTGAGTCTTTGTTATATGTCATATGGTTTCTTTTTTGTAAGCAGTAAAGAAAGGAGCAAACCAAGAAACTAAGTTTTTCATAAAGAGAACTTCTATGGAATGAGGCTGGAGTATCTTTAGTGTAAATCACTCTTTATTGCAAATTAAGAAAAAATTAACCCCTCTAGGCATCTTGTGGATTTAAGCAATTATAGTCTAGCAGCTCCTATAGCATGGAAAAGCCCACTGTGCTCCTGGGCTTTGTGGAATACTGGTCTATGGGAAGAGTCCATGAGCTTCATTGAGAATATAGACTGGGTTTCTAAACCTCAGCATTATTATAATTTTGGTTTAGCTACTCTTTGTTGTCTGGAGCTCACCTGTGCCTTGCAGTGTGTTCATTAGCATCCATAGCCTGTACCAACTGGATTTGTTTCTTCTCCACCTCTAACCAGGTGTGACCATCACAAATACCTCTAGGCATTGAGACTTGTGGACTTGTTTTAGAGATTCTTGTGGCTTCTCTTTCTGAAGTTCTTATGAATTCCCTGAAAAAAAGATTTTAATTAATTAATTAATTTATTTATTTATTTTGGTGGTACTGGGGTTCCTGGAAGCCCTTCTACCTCCGGGCTACACTCCCAGACCTATTTTTACATTTTTGTTTGGAAACAGGGTCTCCTAAGCCAGCGCACGCGACTGGCTTTGAACCTGCGCGATACTCCTGTCTCTGCCTCCCAAGCGCAGGGATTACAAGCATGCGCCACCACGCCTGGCTTGAAACAAAGATTTTAAAAAGTAACTGAGCTGGGTGTAGTGGTGCACGTTTGTAATCCCAGTGCTTGGGAGGCTGAGACAGGAGGATCCTACAGGTTCGAAGCCAGCCTCGGCTACTTAGTCAGGCTCTCAGCAACTTAGTGAAGGTCTTGCTAGGTTCAGAGAGTCTTGCTAAATTTTTGAGAGTGGTCTTGGATGTATGATTTTTATGTCTGTCTTCCAGATACTGGGATTACCAATGTGCACCATCACAACTGGCTCATCCCACAAACTGATGGAAAAATCCCATTCAGTCTACAGTACCTTTCTGATAATTCATTGTCTATCTTAAATTCTCAATTGAAGTGCTATCACTGAAATTTAAGTATCCATACTTTTAAGTACCCATAATTAACATTTTACACTCTTTAACCTTTCATTGCTAGGATTTTAGAAATTTTACTTTCTGATATTTAAAATAGTTAATTGACTCTGGATACTATAATTCACTGTAGCTACCTTATGGCAAATAGTTTCTTTTAACATTTTTCTTACTTGAACCTCATTATTCAAAATTTAAGTGATTATTGTTTTTTCCTTAAGTGATTCTCTTTTCCAGTTTCACTCATGTGAAACTTCTCAAATCTTAGATCTTTGTTTTTGAAGTTCTTCTTCCTTCTTACCTATACATGTGTTACTGAGTCCTGCTAATACTTGCATTCAAGTGCTTCTAACATAATTAAAATAATAACAACAAAAACACTACTCTTTCTTCAGGCCATGTTCTAATCAGGCACTTTTTCTAATTTAGCAGACATTTAATTAATTTCCTTATATTATTTCCCCACTTAAATGGCTACTACAGACTGATACCAGATCTTTTTCTCTACCTACTTTCACATCAATGATGTGCCTCTCAAAGCTTTAGTCATTCCCTACTGCATACAAGATGAAACCTTAACCCTGTAATCTAACATTCAAAGCCTAATTCATAACTGTCATTTGCTAAACTTCACACATATTTCTCAAAATATTGAATAGAGCTAATATTTTCATTCTTCATATGGTTTGAATGTCCCTTCCAAAATACATGTTGAAATTTAATTTCTCTTTTCACTGTATTGAGAAATGGGACAGGTAAGAGGTGATTAGGTCACGAGGCTCTGTCTTTATAAATATACTAAGGCCACTATTGAAGAAGTGGGTTAGTTATAGGGAGAGTGTGTTTCTGATTTAAAGGTTGAGTTCTGTCCACTTTTCTTCTCAGTCTAAATGTGTGATCACTTCCATCATGTGACAACACAGCACAAAGACCCTCTTAAGTTTCCATCACCATACTCTAAGACTTCCCAAACTTCAGCACTGTGAGTCAAATAAACTATTGTTTATAAATTATCCAGTCTGTAACATTCTGTTAAAGCAGCAGAAACAAAATCAACACCACTACCCTCTACAAAATAAGAGTAAGAAAATTCCCAGTATGTGAAAATATTTGCTTTTCATAAAAATGCCTTCTCTTTTCAATACAAATTGACCACTCATCTCAGATCTCAGACATTGCTTATTTTATTCCTTTGAAAGTGAGCAAATATAACTAATAAGTGTTTCACATCAATAAAGTTGCTGAACATATATGTTAGGGCTGTGGCAATTTCAAAAGTAATTGTGTTTATTATATGGTTTGTTCAAGGGTCTTTGTATTAGTCAGCTGTTGCTATGATAAAACAACAGAGAGAATCAACTTAAAAGGAGGAAAGTTTTAACTTTTATATATTTTGATTTTTTGGCACTTGGGATAGAACCTAGTGGCATTTACCTCTGAGCTACACCCCAGCTCTCTTATAATTTTTTTTGTTTTGTTTGTTTTGAATCAGGATTTTATTAGGTTTCAGAGAATCTCACTATATTGTTGAGGCTATCCTCAAGCCTGTGATCCTGCTGTCTCTACCTACCAAGTACTGGGATTACAGGCATACACCACTATGCTCTGCTGGAAAATTTTATTTTGCTTCACAGTTTCAGTCCATGGTCTCTGGTCCTCATTGGTTTGGGCTTGTAGTGCACAGTATATCATGGCAGAAGCAGATGGTTGGAGGAGGTCGAGGAGGTCTGTTCTCCATACATTGATCAGGAAGCAAAGAGTGAGATAGGAAGGGTTCCTTTCAAGAGCACAACCCAATGATTTAATTCCTTCCACCTAAGATTTACTTAACAAAGATACCACCACCTCCTAATAGTACTACAGGCTGGTGATCAAGCTTTTAATTAATAAATCTGTGGAGGACATTTCTTATCCAAACTATATCAGTTGTGGTAATAAGAAAATATAGCAATAAGGGCTAAATTGTTTCAGTTTGTAAGTTTTACAGTAGTTGAAAACAAAAGTAGCTAGCCTTTGTTTTTGTACTGTAAATACTTAAAAAATAGTACTTTTAGCTCCTGAAAAGATAGGTGTTATCATCTATGCATTTGAACATATGTGACTATATCTCTCTCATGATGTTAGATGGAACCTTGGTGAAAACTTTGTTGAATAAATTTATAGAATTAAGAAAGAGGGTGCTTTTTTACCATAAGTCATTACTTCTTATAAACAAGGCCTTAGAGCATGACTAATAAAGGCAGATATCTCTGAAAAGCAGTCAGGTAAGGGAATAAATGAGCTGGATAGGTTGTAAAGAAAAAAATGGGTCTGCATGACAGTTTATACCTCCTTCCTTCCTTCCTTCCTTCCTTCCTTCCTTCCTTCCTTCCTTCCTTCCTTCCTTCCTTCCTTCCTTCTTCCTTCCTTCTTTCCTTCCTTCCTATTTTTCTTTCTATTTCTTCTTTTCTCTGCAAGACTAGGGATTGAACCCAGGGGCATTCTAACTCTGAGTTACACTCTAACTCTGAGTTCCATCCTTATTTTAAATTCATTTGGAAACAGGGTATAAGTTGTGGAGAGCCTCACTAAATAGCTGCAAACCCACAATCCTCTGGTCTCAGCCTTCCAAGTAATGGGATTAATAGCACGTATCACCAAGCCAGGCAAATGTTACCTTTTCTAAAGGAGGCAGTTGCTGTTATTACAGCTGTTGTTGAGATGGGATTTTATATCCACTGTTGCCTTATCTAATTCTTCAAGAGGAGTTTGAGATTTGAAATTTTTTATAATGTGATTTTATTGGTGCATTATAGTCTCATACCATAATGTAAATCATGTTGACAATGACATACATGCACTTGGTACATCCTCCCCCACCTTTCCAATACAGAGTATTGAGATTGACATTCATATATCTATATATGGTAGTACTTCCACTAATGAACCTACATATTCCTCCTCGCTTTGCTTTAGACCACTTCCCTGTCTCTACTAAGGTTTCTCCTCCATTATCTGGAGTCAGTCTTTTATCCCTATTTCTCCCTAGTTTGTACATATTAGAGAAAACATGACATTTCTTTCTTCAGTTTTTTTTCTTTTCTTTCTTTTTTTTTTTTGGTACTAGGGATGGAACTCATAGGCATCTACCTCTGAGCTATACCTCCAGCCCTATGTTTTAATTTTTTATTTTGAAACAGAGTCTAAGTTGTGGATGGCCTCACTAAGTAGCTGAGGCTGGCCACGAACCTGGCATCCTCCTGTCTCAGCCCCCCAAGTACTGGGATTACAAGTTTGTCTACCATGCCTGGCTTGACCCTTCACTTTTTGTGACTGGATAATCTCACTTTACATATTGTTCTTCAGGTCCTTCCATTTTCTTACAAATGACATGATTTTATTCTCTATTGCTGAATTGTAGAATTCCACTGAGTGTATTTTCTATAATTTTATAATCAATTTATCTATTGATGGGCATCTAGGTTGGTTCCATAATTTGGCTATTGTGAATTGTGCTGCTATGAGCATGAGTATGCATCTATTACTGTAGTTCTCTGGTTCCAACACCTTTGAAAAGATACCCAGGAGTGATAGAGCTATATAATGTGGTGGATCCATTCCCAGTTTTCTAAGAAATCTCCACATTGATCTCCAAAGTGGCTGAACTAGCTTGCACTCCCATCAATAGTGTAGAAGAGTGCTATTTTGATACATCCTTGCCAACATTTATTGTCATTTGACTTCTCTATGCTTGCTATTCTGATTGGGGTTAAATGGAACTTCACTGCAGTTTTGATTTGCATATCCTTGATTACTAATGATGCTTAAAATTTTTTTCATACATCTATTGGGCATTTGTTTCTCTTGTTTTGTAAAGTGTCTATTCAACTTAATTGCCCATTTCTTGATTGGGTTTTGTAATGAAATTTGGAATTTTATATAAAATATCCATTTAAAAAAATTTGACAGGTCAGCTGGGGTTGGTGGTGTACACTTGTAATCTCAGTAGTTGGGAGGCTGAGAAAGGTAGAACACAAGTTTAAAGCCAGCTTTAGTTACTTTATAAGATGCTGTTTCTAAATAAAGGATAAAATAGGGCTGGGAGTGTAGTTTGAAGATAGAATACCTCTGGGTTCCATTTCCCAGCCTTCTGCACCCCCATACAAAGAAATTTTCGCAGGCCAAATTCTACTTCTTGCTAGGCTGAATTTTTCCTGTTGAAGTTACAGCCTCAACCTCGGAAAGGTTTTTGTTGTGAATGATGATGCCATAATGATAGCAAAATTCTTTCATCTTATTTGAGGTAATCAACACTGGTAGCTGGTCAGTTAGTTTGGATACAGTTAAAATGGCAAATAATAAGGAATTGAGTGGTCTGTATTATGAAATGATACACGTGGTAATGCACATGACAAACATTTTTTGTTAACCTAGAACATAAAAATTAAGTTATTTTATAATATGTTTATGTTGTAGTAAGGACTTTTATCTTAGTCTATTGATTGAATTCCTGAATTATTTTTCCTTTTAGACATTCATTGTTCTCTGTTTCCAGTTTTCATTACTTAGGTGGAGAGAAAATACTTGCCTGGTGGGTGTAGTGCAGAACTTTTCTAAATTTCTGTGACTTTCAACTTTTACATTGCTTTGTCCCTAAACAAGATTGAATCATTTTCATTGCCTTAATTTTAGCCAAAACATTTAACTAAGAAAATTAGTTTTCTTGGAATCAGTTCCCTTTTCATACTCCTATTTCAACAGTTTACATAATATTTAATTTATCTAGATAATTACAATGTAAAATAAAATGAGCAAAACAAGTTTGGGAATAAATAAAACTGACTCCTGGCAACCATTCAGTTCAACAGATGGGAACAGAAGTTTACAGAAATATAAAGATTAGCCTTCTAGACACAAGATTCAGCACTTTGTGGGCAACAATCCATAAGTTTCAAGAAAAGACTAGATATAATGGGGTAATTCAGTCACTTAAGTGATTAAGGTCTGTTAGTGAGTAACATAGTATAGCATTATGTTTCATAGTACTGATTTATGGTATTGGCTTAATTCTATAAAACACTTAGAAGAATAAAGCATCAGTTACTTTCAGTGACTTCCAGAATTACTCCAGAGTTGAAGAACCTAAGGTGTTATTATGCTTATGGTGAATTTCAGGGTTGAGGGAGGGCATGGGTTATAATATTGCATACAACATATTGCATAATACTGTGTATGGAAAAGGTTTTGTTGAGTAAAATAATTATTTTACTTGAGGACTAAATTGTTTCAGTACAGTTTGCTTTTTAAAATTATATAGAACCACACCTTGGAGATATACAACATGAATAAATTACATGAGTAAGAGAGGAGAAGAAAAGAAAAGAGAATTCTCTGAAGTTTAAGTTCTTTCTCCAGGGGAGAAAAATCTGTTTTCTAGCCAGAAAATTCCATTTACTTCTTTTTCAGTTCTTCCATACAGCAATTATTTATACTCATCAAAATACATGGATTAAGCCAGGTGTGGTGGTGCACGCTTGTAATCTCAGCATTCAGGAGGCTGAGACCTGAGGATTGCTTTTGCAGCCAGCCTCGGCTACTTAGTGAGGCCCTCTGCAACAAAGTGAGACCCTGTTTCAAAATAAAAAAATAAAAAATAGGGCTGCGATGTAGCTCAGAGGTAGAATGCCCCTGGCTTCCATCCCCAGACTCCCCCCAACCCCCACATACACAAAGAATACATGGATTAGAATTCAGATTTTAGTTGTTCTAATAAAAAAAAACATATTCTTTGAAGAAATATAAATATATTTTGTGTACTTGTTTTCTCCAGGTCCATTATTTTAATTTATTGCTGATAATTACTATTCTACACACATTGAGATGAATACATTAAATCTTAGAGACAGACATTATTTAGGCTCACAGATATCATCTGCATTTACTTTTTTTTTAAGATTTAAAGAAGTTTATTAAAAGATGAAAATACAGAAGATAGTTCCAGCCTCATGTTACCCAGGGTTAACATGAGGGGGTGCTTCGAATGAAATCACCCTGCATTTACTTTTTATATGAAAATATATTTAGCTTGCAGGAACACAAAAAATAATGTTTAGCTATGCAATGCATTGTTTTTAAAAATACTCGTAGCAAACTGCTCTTTGTACTGATTTAACAATTGTCAGTATCAACAATAAGTAAAATATTTTAATGCCTTTCATCAGCAAACATTTACAGAACATTCATTAAGTAAGATATCCATTAAGTATCCATTAAGTAAGATATCTGTACGAAGGGAATGTCCAAATTTTCTCAAAATGGTCTAGCACTTTGTAGAAATTCAGCTTGCAGTTTCTCGGACTGTCTCGTGTTTATGCAGTTCAATCTTTAACTGGGGAGTCTGGGTTCTGCAGACTTCTCCAGTCATGATGTTGATTTTTACATAGAGTGATAGTGGGTGCCATTACAGTTGGCATTTTCATTCTATAGAAAATTTAGAAATGCTCTCCTCTCAAACACAAGCCTACCATGGAGGTTAAAATTAGGCTGAGGGCAAATAACCTTTTCCTAAGATTAGAGCTCACACTGAAGTTTCGCTGCCTCAGCCATTCTGCTTTGTTGAACTCTGGAAATTTGTTCCAGTCCCACTGAGAAGTGACTAACGGTTAAATAGAATAGACCTAGAGTACAACTAGGCCGGTTGTGATGACATGGTGTTTCACAAAGGAAATTCAATGCAGGATGTCACCATGATTGAAGCAGAAACAGGACTCCTCCATGTACAGACATAATAAGGCAGAATCCACAGAGCTCTTTCTCTGACATCCCACTTGTGCCACCTGTGGAGCACAGAGGGTCCTAGATTCACAGACGTTGCTTACAGTTAGCATGAAGGCAGAAAGTTAAAAGCAAATCCTATTTCTGATGAACCAGCAACCTAGGGGCAGGAAAACTTCATGGCCTGCGTAGACCAGATCAGTTCTTCAAGGTCTGTAGTTCAGCATCCACTGCGTGCTAGAGACACCTAGAAACAACGTTATAGATAGTCCATTGTAAAGAGTTTGTGGGCTGTGTAAAAGCTATGAAAGAAACAGCAGTGTAAAGGAATCTTTTGGGTCTGTTGATCGTATTTTGCATAAAAAAGAGACATATCTTTTTTTTTTAACAGACAAGTGCCATTCTGAAATTGATTAAAGTCTGTTAAAACATTTCACATATTTGATATTTAAACAGAAGGGTGATTCTTCATTTCCTTATTGATGAATATATAATAAAGACCTATGTGTTTTAAAATTTTACTTGCTCTGAGAGCCATGAAGCCCTGGAAAATACAAAATTCTAATCTATACCTAAGTTCACTTTGAAGAACACATATAGTTCTATTTTTATTAAATCACATTTTAGTCCTTTTACCTTAGTGTGTGTGTGTGTGTGTGTGTGTGTGTGTGTGTGTGTGTGTTGCTGAATCCAGGGGCATTCTATCTCCAAGCCATACCCCTAGCCTGTCTTTTTATTCTTTATTTTGAAACAGAGTCTCTTTAAGTTGCAGAGAACCTCACTAAGAAGCTGAGAAAATATTTGTAATGTGTTAGTTACTGAGAGAGGTTATATAGAATCATACTCTGGAAATCTTAAAGAAGAGGGGAGATGCTATTTTTCTGAAATACTTTCAGAGTAATTGTCTTTGAAAGAAAAACAAGAACAGAATAGCTTCTTAAAGTTGTCTGAGTCTGTATTGGTTCTTCTGTGGATAACGGTGTCTTCACTGAACAGTTATTACGATGTTTGGCTATTTCCATTGACCTCAGTCTTGTCCTGGGACTCCTCATCACATCTCCATCTTTTCTGATCCTTTTTATTTAAGTGCACAAGCTATAATGGATTGTACATTTTCTATCTTTGAGAAGTGACATCTCAATTTTTTTCAAAACTGAACAAGCAGAATGAGTCATTATTTCTTGTGACTCAAAAACTTATAAATCTCTTGGAATTGTTAACTTTTTAGGACACTGACTTATTTGACTTAGGTGAAACCTAACTTGGTCCTAATCTTGTTCTGATCAGATTTATGTTATGTACTGATCATGGGTATGTCAGGAAAGGGCATTTTAAACACATTTGAAGTGTTCAAAGATTTTGCAAATGTACCATGGTGCTGCTGAATTTGAAAAGCAGCCTCTAAACCAGATTACTATACTCTACTCATTTAAATTTTTTTTCTATCAATGTTTTATAGATTTTACTGCAGAGATCATTCACTTCCTTGGTGAAATTTACTCCTAGGCATTTCATTTTATTTGTAGCTTTTGTGAATGAGATTGCTTTCTTGATTTCTTTCTCAGCAAGTACATTATTCATGTATAAAAATGATACTGATTTTTATATTTTGGTATTTTATCTTGCAAATTAACTGAATTTATTTAAAAGTTCTAACAGGTTTTTGTTGGGGGCTTTGGGGTTTTCTACATATAGAATCATGTCATCTGCAAATAGTGATAATCTGATATTCTACTTTCTTATTTTAATGTGTTTTCTTGTTGCTTAATTGTTCTGGCTAAGATATCCAGTGCTATGTCAAATAAATGATGAAAGTAGATATCTCTGTTTCATTCCAGATCTTAATAGAAACACCTTTAGCTCTTCCCCATTCTGTTTGATGTTGGAGGCAGGTTTGCCATCTTTTCTGTTGTATTGAAGTTTGTTCCCTCTATACATAATTTGTTCAAAGTTTTAATATTGGAATGAATAATCTTATTACATTTTAAATCACATTTATTTTATTTAATTATGTTGGTATAATGTGTTGCTTACTGATTTTTATATGTTGAATCATGTTTGCATACCTGGAATAAATTCCATTTGTTTGTGGCAAATGATATTTTTGATGTGCAATTGGATTTGGTTAACTAGTGTTTTGTTGAGAATTTTTGCATATAGAGGAATCAGGACTATTGGTCTGAAAAAGGAAAAATTACAATAAACAAAAACCAACATAAAGTCGTAGTTGCCAGAAGTTTTGAGGGAGGGGAGAGGAATGATTAGATGTAGTACAGGATGTGTGTGTGTGTGTGTGTGTGTGTGTGTGTGTGTGTGTGTGTGTGTTACTGGGGATGGAACCCAGGGGCATTATACCTCCAAGCTATACTCCCAGCCCTATATTTTATTCTTTATTTTGAAACAGGGTCTAACTGAGTTGCAAACGGCCTCACTATGTAGAATATGAGGCTGACCTTGAACCACAATCTTCCTTGTCTCAGCCTCCCAAATGCTGGAATTATAAGCATGAGCCACCATGCCCGGCAAGGCACAGTATATTTTTAAGATGGAAAAGCTGTATGTATGTATTATTTTCTACAGTTGAATACATGACATTATGCACTTATCAAAACTGCACAAAACAAAAAAATGAGTTCTAATGTAAATTAAGAACTTAAAGCCAGGCATGGTGGTGGAGACAGGCATGGTGGTAGAGACAGAAGGATCTGGGTTCTTGGACATCCTCAGTTACTTAAGTGAGGGCCTTTGCAGCTCAGTGAGACCCTGTTTAAAATTAGGAATTAAAAAAATAGGGCTAGAGGGGTGTAGCTAGGAGGTAGAATGTCCCTGGGTTTCATCCCCAGCACCACACACACACACACACACTCTCTTTAGTTAACAATAATGTATCAATAATAGCTTTTCAATTATAACAAATATGCCAATTAATGCAGAAAGTTAATCATAGGAGAAACAGTGGGAGAGAGGGGCTGGATAAAGTAAATATATGGGAGCTTTGTTCTTTCTGTGCAAATCTTTCTGAAGCTTAAAATAGCTCTAAAGTATAAAATCAATTAAGAAAAAGTAGTTTATATAGCACTCATCTAGCTTCAACATTTTTCAGTGTTATCTAAGTCCTTCTACTTACCCAACTCTGCTAAAAAAATGTAGGAGGATTTATTCAGTGTTGGAGCAAATGAGTAGAAAAGTATTAGAGGAAGTGAGGGAAGAGGTTGATCAGTGGTTTATGTATAACCCATTGTTTTTTTCTGGATTTTCAATGTGGTTAGTCCATATGTATTGCTAATTTTTGCCAATACATGTTACATTTCCACCCTCTCAGAGATTAGGAGACAAGGGTGCCATTTTCTTGTTTAGGGGACTTCATAAGGATAGCCCCAGTCTTTGAGAAAGGTGATCATTGGCTATAAGTGGATAAGAGGGTTTTAAACAGATTAGTTCTGTACAGGTGAATACATGTATTAATATCTCAAAAAAGATAAAATAATTAGCAATTGTACTTTTTCTAAAGTAAATGGAGTAAGGAAAGGTAGGTCAGAGCCGAAGTAAGGAAGAAGCCTGCCTAAATTTTAGTTGAATCAAGTGAGAGGAATGTGGAATGTGGACATGGTCTTGATGAATTTCATCTCTCATTCCTCTTGTCCCAGAAATGTGATTTATATGAGGAACTGAAGTCCAATTTGTGAATCCCACTGTTCTCCTTGCTGAGGTTCTGAATCTAATTTATAGATGCTCTTTTTTGTTAGGAAATAGTTCAAATTCAAGACAAGGAATGTTAGAAGAGTAAAAACAGAAAAAAAAAACTGGATTAAGCCCTAGAGATTTCTCAGTAAGCACTGAGAACTGATGCTCAGGACTCTAATATGTAATTGAAAACAAAATAAAAATTAATCTATAAAGTTAGTAGCAATTCTGACCATGCTCTGATTCCTAGCATGATTCCTATTTTATTTTATTTATATATTGACTTCATTTAAAAATCATGGTATACATTTAATGTGTATAACATGATTTTTTAAATCAGTGCATTGTAGTCATACCTCTTGATGGAGTTCAGGGTGATAGAGGCATACATGCACACAGTACTCACTGAACCTTCACCCAAATCCCACCCCACTCCCCCTCCCTCCCCACCTTCTCATGCACAGTAGAGTAATTGACACTGATGTATTTGTTTGTGTATATCATGTCTATTGAGGCATTTCGCTCTTTAATTCTTCCTCTCCCTTTGCATCTCCCTCAGTTAGGTCCTCCCCTCACTCCATTAAGATTTCTCCTCTATTGTCTGGTGTCCCTTTTGTGTCCTAATTTCTCTCTATATATACACAATAAAATAATAATTATAGATAAACAAAATAACATGCATTATCTGCCATACTTATCTTTTATTTGTGGTAATATCACCTAATATCTATACTCTTTTATCAAATCTTCAGAATATAATGCAACAGTATACTCTACTTTAGATCTTTTGATTTATCTTGCCTAACTGCAAATGTGTACTCTTTGACCTGCTCTTGCCATTTAATCTCCCTTCTCATCTCTGATACTATTACTCTATTCTGTTTATATGAACCCAACCTTTTAAAAAGTTAGATTTCATATATAAGCAACTTTATATATTTGTTTACATTATTCCACTTAGTATAACTCCAAGGTTTATCCATGTTTTTGCAAATGGCAGCATCTTTTCCTTTCTTTCATAAGACTGAATTACATACATTTCCAACTTTTTTTTTTTTTTTTTTTTTTTTTTTTAGTGGTGGTACTAGGGTTCTTGGAAGCCCTTCTTCCTCCAGACTACACTACCAGACCTATTTTTTTTTTTTTTTTTTTTGGAAACAGGGTCTCTTATGCCAGCATGGCTGGCTTTGAACCTGCGTGATCCTTCTGCCTCCGCCTCCCAAGCGTGGGGATTACAAGCGTGCGCCACCACGCCCGGCCATTTCCAACTTCTTTATTCACCTATCTTTCCATAAATATTCAGGTTGTTTGCCATATTTTGGTGAATAATGCTGTAATAAACATGAAACATACCTATTTTTGTGACTTATTGAATCCATTTACTTTGGGTATATACCCAGCAGAGAGATTTCTGGGTCATATATATCAGTGTGGTTGCAAAGGAAGTTTTGGCAGAGAGATCCCCAGAAGGAAGAAAGCACACGGAATTTGCCAACAACAGTGTCAGCTTTATTCTACAGATCTGCTCCTTACATAGGGTTCTGGGCAAAGTAGAGTGTTATGTTTTATCAAATCATGCTTATATAACTAAGTATATGTCTGTGCCGGCGTGAGGTAAGCAGAGTCCTGCCCTTACCACCTGTCTATACTTTCTCTGGGCCCTCCCACCCCTAAAGGGTGGCAGTGCATGACTTGACGTAGAGAGCATTGCATTGGGCCCAGAGACCAGCAATCAATAGAGGATGCAACCAGCGACTATTAGTCCTCCAGCCACACAGGTGAAGATAGTCAGTACCTATCTCCAGGAGGAGCCCAACCAGTGAGTTCTACCAGGTTGTATGTGAGTCATCCTATAAGATGTATATAGTCTGTACCATAGGATAAGCAAAACCCAAGCCCATAGCCATATCTACCTACAGTTGTCAGGATGTATTGGAATCCTTGATCTGTTGGCCATGGTTCAATATAGTCAGCTTGCCATTACTGTAAAGGTTGAGTATCTTGAGGAATTTGTCCCATGGTTGTAGAAGCCCTACATTTCTGTGGGTGGTGTTCTGTGCGCGAAGGACACTGCTGTATCGTGTCTTGCCCTTGAGTATGGGTGAAAAGCAATGTCCATCATGAGCTCCATGGTATGGGTGCCTAAGTGTCCTAGCTTTTTATATAACCATGATGTTACTGACAAGGGCTCCAGGAGTTGATGGAGAGCCCAAACTTGCACTAAAGCATCAGCAACATTATTACTGTGTGCCTGTAAAGGTCTACATCCTAGAACATGATGTAGGCCTTTACAGGCCATGTTTCCACAAGTCCTCTCATATATCCTTGCCCCACAATAGGCAATGCCCAATGCCCAATCAGCCAGTCTTATGCTACTCATTGAAGAAGCCACATGCTTAGTCCCCAGTAGAGTGCTGAGTGGTTTGGGTAGACATACAATAGCTTAATAACTTTTATGAGAACTATCTAAAACTATCTCCTTTATGAGAACTATCCAGAACTATCTCCTTTATGAGAATGAGCTCATTGGCCAGAGTGTTTGGTACTGGTATCATACAAAAAGTTTCCCTGGCAGGCTGTAAGCCGGAGCTATTCACGTGAGCAGCTGCCCATGACAAGAGCCATTGGTATACCCTGCTTTCATGGGCATTGGAAATTTCTCTTCCTCATAGGTACTTGGGAAATCCTCCACTTCCATGGGTTCTGAGTGAACTATCACTCAGAAATGTACTGGTCCCATCAAAGTATATAGTTGACCAGATAAACAAACCATGCTTGTTGCTCTAAAAAGGCACCTCGCTTGGTCAGAGTGGATATTTGTGCTAATTGTGTTGGGGGAGCACAAGTCCAAGACAGTACCCAGCCTTCAATAAGATAGGAGGTCTATATCATCATTGACACAGTACTGATAATGGGCTCGCAACCTGAAAGGACAGCATATATAACTGCTATTTTTTAATGAGAAATTAGGGTGCCTATGCCTATTTCCATAACTGTGACCAAAACCAATTAGGGTAATTCTGGTACCTTTTTTTCCACTGTAACCTACACCCAAAACCTGTTGGACTATTTGTAGGAATGTGAGAGTAGGGTCTTTTACCCACAGAGTTTGCTCCTGTGCCACTATTATCTGAGTGGCATTAAAAGCAGTTTCCATTTCAGTGGTTCGATCCCAGTTTTCCCCCTTATAGACAAGGTGCTGTAGGGGGTGCATAATCATAGCTAAATGGAATAAATGTTTGCCCAAACACCAGAAGATGCAGATATGTCTATAACTGTTTGATCATTTTCAACCAATGATAGATTTTATCTATCACTGCATTGGGTATTATTGTTGACTTACCTGACTAAACAATTCCTAAGAATTTGATGGATTATCCAGGTCCTACTTGACATGAAAGTGGGGTGGGCCTCTCAAAGTAGAATTTGATTGGATGTTTCATTTCCTCCCAGAAGAGGGCCTGGGAGGATGTCTCTGGCAAAACCATGTGCCAGACGAAAGGCTGCAGTGGTTGCTAACATGGAGTTGTGCAAGGATCCAGTGGGCTCTGCTCACACTAGCTAAACCCTGCTCTAGGGGGACCGAGGTCTTGACTGTTGCAGCCCTAGCACTTTTAAAGCCTTCCAGACTTCTTTCAGCTGGCTTGTACATCATCCCAATCTTTCATGGGGGTCTACACCATCAGATAGGTGGTTACTGGCAATCACAAGGAGGCCGGATGCACTATCCCTCCCACCCTGGGTTGGTCCTCCAAAGGGTACTGGTCCTCCAAAGGGTACTGGTGATATCTCCAAAGATCAGAGAGCATGGGAAGTTGCCATTAGGAGAACAACAGCAGCTTTATTCTATGGATCTGTTCCTTATTTAGGGTTCTGGATAAAATGGCATGTTGTGTTTTGCCCAAGCTTGCTTGAATATCTAAGTACACATCTGCAGCTGTGTAGAATGAGTAGGGATCATGTCCTTACTGCCAGCCTATACTTCCTCTGGGCCTCACAGTACAGCAGCTCTATTTTTAATTATTTTGACTACTCTCAATACTATTTTGAGTTTCCTTTCCTCCACAGCCTTATTAGTGCCTGTTATTTCTTGTTTTTTTTTTTTTTGGCAGTAGCCATTCTAGTATATGTGAGGTAATATTTCATTATGGCTATGATTTGTATTTTTCTATTTTTTAATTTTAATTTTTATTTATTTTAATTCTCATTGGTGCATTGTAGTCATACATATTAATGGGGTATAAGACAATAAAGACATACACACAAATATCACTCATTTTTCTATTTTTAAAAAGTTAATTTTCAAATTACTACAAAAATTTGATATTGCTCCCTCTGGTTCATAAACTCTCAAATTCAGTAATACTACCATGTGTGGGGGACGTTGGACTAATCCAGGAAGGCTGATTGACCCAGAGGTTTTTAGTAGCCTTTCATGCAGTTGGGGGCATTAAATAAAAATAAGATAAGATGGAAGTAGTAGCACCTATCAGGACACCAAATAATTTTTTTTTTCTGAAAAGGGCCAGTAAGTTTGGGAATCTATCCTAGCTGAAGTTTCAAGCTTTGCTGCTTGTTTGCCTAATCTTCTCTGAAGGTTATTTCTACTTATTTTGGCAAGAAGCGGTCATGTTCTTTGTATTCAAATCACTGATACCACATTATCTTTTATTCTTTACACAAATCTTCAAATTTGAGGAATGGGTGTATTTCTGCCCTGATTTTTGTCTCTTCTTGGGTTGCACACAGGAAAGCATTATCATTCAATTGTTCTTTTAATCATTCAGTCCATAACATTACCAGCAATCAGAACAGTTCTGTAATTCGTGAGCCATGTATAAGGAAAAGATATCTTGCTTCACTGAGAAAATAGATAATTTTGTGAAATATTGGCCGTTTATCTATCAACGTGATCCATTATATGTTGAACCACAGTAAGAAGCCATCATGTACCTTTAATTCTTTTAATTTATGTTTTAATAGACTTTTTTGATATGGTATAAGGCTGATTCAAATTCTATGTTTGAATTCAATTTTGCTAAAACTAGGTATATAAAATATTAATGAAGAAAATACAATTAGGATGCATAATTAGAATGCATAATCAGGTCAAAAGTATTTTTTAGTTAAAAAAATCAGTCATTGAGAGAAAAATGAGGAAGAAGGGAATGGGAAGAGCATGGATTGTCTCTGGCCACCACCTCTCCTCTTCACTGGTGGGTAACTCCTAATGTAGCACACAAGAATACTGTTATATTATCTGCATTTTGGATCTATTATTCCGTGTAGAACATTTAAAGTGCAGAGGGCTTTTTAAATATATATTGGAATAAGTATAGAGCTGATTATCAGAATATTTGCATTTTAAACCTTGCTCTATATTCTACACCATATAAATTATATGATCCCAGTTGGTTGAGTCATTAAATCTTTCTGAGCTCTCTGTCTCATCTAAAAAATAAGAATAATAAAAATATTCTTGTTTCCTCTATTAAAGAGTTGTAATAAGCAGCAAATAATTTTAATGCATGGGAATGTATACTGTAGACCAAAAACACCGTAAGAATTATTATATATGCCTCAATGCATGAATCGAACATGCACTGTATAATCTGTATTTTCAGAAACTAACCCTCTATCATGTTGACATTTGCTAATTTTAAATCATGCTGCAAATGAATGGTTCAGATTAGAACACCTGCTATCATCATTTTTTAAGAAAATGACTATCATTTGATTTACAAGAACATTTTATCTTAATAAGTTCAGTTCAGCATTTATTAGCATGTATTAGTCTGAAATTTCCTTAGCAGAATATCATATTTCTTCTCTCAGATATCAGAGTAGGTAACCATACTATTCACAAATGATATACTTAGTAGGCATTGCTGTTCTTAATTATTCTAGTTATTTTCCCAGGAGCACTTAAAAATTAAAACATTTGAAAATAAACAAAAGACTATACTTTGTCTTAAGAGAATATAAACTATGATAACACATTACCATATTATGTTATCTATCCTGTTTTATTAAAATAGGCAGCAACTGGGTATGGGCTAATTGGGTGATGCGTGCCATGTGTGTCTCCAACATCTTGCATCCCATTAAGATTTATGAATACAATGCACCAATAAAACTTTAAAAAATAGGCATACATTTTCTAGGCAATAACCTTATTATTTTGTTTCATTTTCAATATATATATTGGTACTGAGGATTGACCAAGGGGCATTATACCTCCAAGCTACATTCTCAGTCATTTTTCTTTTTAAATTTTTGAAACTGTATCTTGCTATATTGCTGATAGTCTTGCAGAATTGCTGAAGCTGGCTTCAGAATTGCAACCCTACTGCTTCAGCCTCCCAAGTATTAGGATTACAAGTGTCTCCCACCATCTCCAACTAAGCTTATTGTTTTAGACCATGTTTACTATTTTATGTTTTAAAATATATATAATAAAAAATGTCCTAGGAGATTTCATGGGCATAAATACCAGAACACACAAAAAATTAAAAGTTATATTAGTTAAATTAGGCATTAAAAAGTTGTATAGACAAGGCAGAGCTTATGCTCAATATTACAAATGCGCATTTATGAAAGACTCCATTGCAACATATTTTATAGGAAAGAAAAAGACATAAACATCAAACTATTGCTCTTACAAGCTTGTTGGATGGCAAGGTATAGACATAAAAAGTCTGCAGTCCAGTGATTCTTGGCTAAAATGAGTACCCTAATTTAAAATTTTATATTTGACTAGGGAAAAAACATTCTTATATTTACAAATATCACCTAAATAAATGTGGTAGCTCAGTTAAAATTATGTAGGATTTAAATAGAGGTAAGGGGACTTCCGGGAAGATGGCGACCGAGAAAAGCGGGGCTTAAGAGCCCCGCTAACAACAAATATCCATTACCACAAAATCAGCGCCTTTCAAAGCCAGAAAACAACATCACCAGAAAAACAAAAAAAATCACCAGGCTCCAGAGAGAAAGCGGACTGAGAACAGACCACAGAGGAGATCCTCACGCCCGAGGACGCGGCAGACGTGGCAGCAGTGCCATACTGCCGGAGGCACCGGCGAATTCACGGGACGGCCACAGCAAGCCGAGGGGAGCCACTGCAGAACAGCCAGGCGGGATTTCTCGGCGCAGAGGACATCTAAAGCTCCCAGTGTCTGAGCTCAGCACACGCTGCAGGGATTCAGAGTGGAAATCAAAACCAAGAAAAAAAAACACCAGCCCAACAGCCGAGGGATAGCAGCGGCGCCATATTGCCACCGGTGGCAGCAGCACCGAATTCACTACAGCTACATCTGCGTACTCAAGAACAGTGAGTCAAATTGCGGACCACAGCGGAGAAATCCCAGTACTGTACTCACTGGGACTTGACCCAGTGGGACAGTGGCGGTGGCAGTGATATCACACCATAGGAGAACGTGCAACCTGGCACCCCCCACAGTCTAAAGCAGCCTCTATCGACTCTCTGGGTCGAAGACTCTGTGATACAACCCAGTAAAGGAGTAGTGGGGTCTGAGATACTACTGACTCGAGATCCAGAGCACCTTAAGTGAAGTCATAGTGACCCAAGGGAAGAACCCAGAGAAGGCACAAACTTCCGAAATCATGGGAAAGAGGAATAATACTGGAGCAATGAATGCTCACAACCCCACAACATCAGAACCCGATAAAACAGAAAATCAGAGATTTCTAGAAGATCAAATCAGGAAAATAACTGTAGAAATAATAGAGGTGCTTCGAAAAGAACTCAGAGAGAGCCAAAAAGAGATAAAGGATGCAATTAATGAAGTAAAGGCCTCAATTCAAAGCACAAACAACCAATTAGAACACATGGAGAACAGAATCTCGCTCTTAGAAGATGATCATTCCAAAAATGAACGCATAGTTTCTAATCTAGGAAAAAATATCCGACAGCAGGAATCTGATATTGAAGAAATATGGGCCCATTTTAAGAGAGCTAACCTAAGAATAATTGGAATAGAGGAGGGAAAAGAAAGTGAAACCAAAGGGATCAACAATCTCTTCAAGGAAGTAATAGCAGAAAATTTTCCAAACATAGAGCAAGAGGTCGATACGCAGGTCCAGGAAACTTATAGAACTCCCTTTAGACAGGATCGGAGAAGAGGATCCCCACGCCACATAATTGTCAAAATGACCAATGTGGAAGCCAAGCAGAGAATCTTAAAGGCAACAAAAGCAAAGGGCCAAGTGACATTCAGAGGCAAACCAATTAGAATCACTCCAGACTTCCCAAACCAAGTTATGAGAGCCAGAAGGGCTTGGAGTAACATATTCCCAATTTTGAAAGAAAACAACTTCCAGCCAAAAATTTCCTACCCAGCAAAACTTTCTATCAAATTAGATGGAGAAATAAGAAGCTTCCATGACAAACAGAAACTGAAGGAATTTATGTCTTCAAAACCAGCACTAGAGAAAATACTCAAAGAGATTAACTACAAAGAAGAAATAGGTAACACACATCAGAACCAGAGAAACAAGATTTTCCATCCAACAGACAACTAAGTTGGTTATCTGTGGAGATTCATTATTTATGTTAGTCTGTTACCTATCTCTAAAGGGTATTTTTTGCCTTTATTGTTGTTAATTTTTAGGATTTCTAGTTGGAATATTAATATACCTTCAGATATAGCATTTGGAAATATTTTATCCCATTCTATTAGTAACTGTTAACTCTGTTTACATTGTCTTTGGATATACAATATTTTTTTATTTTTTAGGGAGTTTGTATACTCTTCTGTTGCCTGTGCCATTGAAATCATAACCAAGAAATCACTGCCAATTTCAATGTTGTGAGGTTTTATGACCCAGATTTTCTTCTAAAAGTTTATAGTCTTAAGATTTATATTTAGGTCTTTTATCTATTTTGAGTTGATATTTGTATATGGGATTAGGTAAGGGTCCAATTTTATTCTTTTCCATGTAATTATTATTTTTCAACAATATTTAGTTAAAAGATTATTATTCCCACCACCAAATGTTTGTGGAAACCTTGTCAAAAAAACTTGACAATATAGGGAAGAATTTATCTCTAGGCTTTTATTTAACTCCAATGGTTTATATATCTGCCTTTAGAATAGTACTACACTGTTTCAATTATTGTAGCTTTATATGGTTTGAAATCAGAAAATATATATTTTCTAGCTTTGTTCTTTTTCAAGATCGCTGTGGGTACCTAGAGTCCATATTCCATATTAGGATAGATTTTTTTTCTGAAAAATAAATATATAAATATATGATAGTTTCACCTAAAAAAATAGAAAAAAATAGATTCTCTGGTAAGAAAGAAAGCAAAAAGAAATATTGAAATGTTATCTTTAAGTCATCAATAGCTTGGTATCAGACAAATGAAACTGTTATGTGAGATTATCATTTTTAATTTTGGATAAATTGCTATAATCCTAGATGTCAACTACTAAGCCAAGCATAGGAGGGGGGGATAGGGAGAGAACGGGGTGGGGATCGGGTGGGGGCTGACTGGGCAATGTGTGCATGTATGTCTACAAAAGTATGTATCCCACTATGATGTATGAATACAGTGCACCAATTAAAAATAAATATGAAAAAAAAATAAATAAATAGAGGTAAGGTTATAGAGTAAATGAACCATATAAGTAAATGTTGTATCAGAAATTTTAAAAAATGATTTGTGAGTCCTATTTTTTAAAATTATCTTGCTATTTGCTACCTATCTAAATATTATAGTTTCATACATCTGAG
This sequence comes from Muscardinus avellanarius, assembly GCF_963383645.1. Taxonomy (NCBI): domain Eukaryota; kingdom Metazoa; phylum Chordata; class Mammalia; order Rodentia; family Gliridae; genus Muscardinus; species Muscardinus avellanarius. The sequence continues at coordinate 23,128,764 of NC_137800.1, forward strand.
AAGAATATGCATTTATTAAGTGAAGAAAATCTAGAGAACCATTGGAAAAGTTCATTATCATAATTGCTCTCAAACAGAGCCAAATGAAACTAATGAGTTTAAAATTTTAAACTTTTGTAAGAAGATCAATTCATTTTATCCATTCATTATAATGAATACTATGGTTTTCCATATGCATTTGTTTTGACCCAGCTTGAAATATCCTAACTCGTATTTTTTTAAGTTGCATTTGTTTTTAGTTAGAAAACTCAGACATTATGAATGACTTAAGTGTGATATAAAATAATATAAATCTTAGGTTCTTTGTTTCTTTGACGCATGTCTCTCTAGGATATACAAGGAAAAACAACTGTGGTACTAGGGATTGAACTCAAGAGGGTTCTACCTCTAAGCTATACTCCAACCCTATTTTATTTTGAAACAAAGGCTTCCTTAACCTGCAATCTTCCTGTCTCAGCCTCCCAAGTACTGGGATTACAGGTATATACTACTATACTCTGCTTACAAGAAAATATTTTTTAAAACTATTCTTTAATGAGTCTAATTTTTTTCTTGGCACGGTTTACTATTTGAACAGTGATATTGGTTATAATATAGCATAATGTTAAAATCAGTTGTCCTTTAAGTAATCAATGACTCCATGATTTACTCCATTTTTGTCAAGAATCGTCATGTATTTTTAACAATATGCATCTAACAAATGAATCAATACACATATTCTATAAACTGCAAAAGAGAGAATGTATTGTATGTATGCAATCTTTTCTAGAGCCTTCAACACATATTAGAATTGTATGAATGGTCCAGACATGGAAGAGTCTTTAGAAATCACATACCTAAACTTTTAAGATTATCCTGAAAATAGTACTTTGCGGTACATGTAGTTCAAGGATAAATAGAGGAGTAATTTGCCATTTGTACCAAATTAAATCAGACTCTTAGTTCAATCAAAACAGCTTGCAGCTGGATGCAATAATCTGATTTCCTGACACTCAGAGAAAAAATGAAGTCCTCCAAAAGGCCCCTGTTGATCCTCAACATGAAATACAGTTTGCTGGCAATTTCACTCAACCTCTGAATGCCTTCACATTTAATAAGCTAAAAAATGCAAATAAAGCATAAGGTGAGTGGGAGATGGCTCTCAGGTAGCATTTTATTACAACTAAATTACACAGCACAATGCTTCTAAAGGATCACACTCTTGTTCTTTCTCAAAGCAGTTATTTTGTTAAATATAGATGAGTCTCTGTATTAGTGTCCTGGGAGTAGTGTTTTGACATTGGATATGTGTTAAAACAATAATAAAGGGCTTCAGAGAACAAATGCAAAAATTTATATGAATAAATTGCTATTTTCTTGGGAAGGTAATGAGACAGATAATGTAAATCTTCAAGTATCCATTAAACATTGATTATTCAAGATAGGATACAAACTTAGAGATGCAATCAATTCTGGCAAATTAGTTAGTTCAGTGTAGAACAATTGATATTTCTCTCTAGTTTTTTTTCTGTATAAACTGATAAATGTAGGTCTTTCAGAATGTTGAATGGATTTCTCAGAACTGAAAACTGCTGAATTAAGGACAAAATGGCACACAGTGATATACCTTTTTGAGAAAAGTTCTTGCATTCAAAATATGAAACTTCCTCTCAGACTTATTATGAATTTTAAAAACTGACTGCTTTCTTTTTCACAAATCACATCCTCTTATTAATAAGCATATGTTTTAGGGGAGAAACAGAGAGCCAAGAGGACCTTGTGCAGATGGTGAGTTCTCAGCATAGGGGACTTTTCCTTCTTTGTTTTGGGGTCGTAAAAGAGTTATTTTTGCCCCTTTCCAGTTGAGGTATCAAATAAAATGTTGGCACACCCAGATAGAGCTACTGAAGAGAGAATGAAACAACTATTTATAAAGTTGTAAACAGAGTTAAGTGAAGTCAACAAGGGATGTCAAAGCATCTAGGCCATAACCTCACTGGGAATTCCTAACCAACACTAGCCCAAAGGCACGAGGAGAGAAAATTTTCAAGAGCCCAGTGAGGGATGAAGCTGGGGCAAGACAAAGCCTGGCAAAACTTACCGGCTTCTGAAAAAGGATGTAGTCATTGGCAATCCAACCTCAGCAAAGGGACTGAACACAATAAATGCTACCATTTACTTCAACCTCTGATCTCCTACCAATACGTCTCTTTGGTTCAATTCATTCTATCCGAAACCAGTAAGCGACGTGTGTATATATGCCTCCACCATCTTGTACTTCATTAAGATATATAACTACAATGCACCGATAGAATTTAAAAAAAGAAAATTGAAAAGAAAAATAACTCAGTAAGCAAAATAATTTATTTGAAGCAGTTTACAGAAGTCAGAAGTCTGGGTCCCTAGAGCAGAAAAACAAGCTAGAAATAAAATTGGAGGGGCAAATAGACTACCCAGCACACAAAGATGGGCATTCCAAGAGACTTTGCTCATGAAAATGGGAAGGATCTAGGCAGGGAGTATTGGAATCTCATTTCCTGGGTGGGATCACATTGAGCTGTTGTGTTGGCAACCTAGCATTTACCTCCCCCAATTTACCTTTGAGCTAAACCCAGTGTAATGTTGGAAATGGGGAGAAGAGTACTAAATTGGATATCATGTTGATATAATATTAAAATGTTAAACTGTACAGAATTGGAATGAAATTTTCATTAACTAAAAGTGAAGAGGAAGTTTTAGGACCTATTTAGGATGCCATTAATGGGGGTAAAAAATGGAGATTCAACAGAGCATGGTTGTAGTTAATGGTTATAAAAAGAAAAATCATTACATGTTTATCCTTTACCTAATTAACACTCTCCAATAAACTAGTTTGAAAAGAAACCTTGGGAATAATAGAACAAGCATACAATTTATGTGACAAGTGACAATATATGGACTTCTCGGGTTGTGGCAACACTCCAAATATATAAACTGCATATTCTTTTTTTTGTGGTACTGGGGGTAGAACCCAGGGGCTTTTCTACCTCTGGGCTATACTCCCAGACCTATTTTATACTTCATTTGGAAACAGGATTTCACTAATTTGCTGAGAGCCTCATTAAGTAGTTGAGGCTGGCTTTAAGCCTGTGCGATACTCCTGTCTCAGCCTCCCAAGTGCTGGGATTACAAGCATGCACCACCATGCCTGGCTTATAAACTGCATATTCTTGTCTCTGATCTGTTAGTTGAAAGTCTAGGACCAATACCTCTTTTCTTAAAGTCCTATAATGTAATTTTTGTTACTATGTTAGGAATACTTTCTTTTTCTCAAGAATTCCAAAGCCAAATTGCCCTTGAGTATAGAAATTATTATTAAAATCTATGGTTTTTAGATCTTGAAAAACAATGAACTTTACAGTATTTTGAGTATTTCTATTTTGCCATGCACCTTTTCCCTGTATTATGTATTCTTTATTATAAGTAATAATAAACTGCTGTCCATCTAGTGGAAGAATTAGGAGGCTCAGTTTTCTGCTTCAGAAATATGTCAGCACCTGCAAGAGGCATCTCTCTAATACAAGGTTAGCTCCTGGAGAGTTAATTGGGATTACTCATTGGGGTGAGAGTTGATATATTCATGTGACTTCTCTCTCATTTCAGGCACTGGGAAGAACGAAATTTTTTCTCTCTGTGGTGATGTGGGGCCATGAACTATTTGGGGCCAATAAATAATAACTAGAAAGGCTATTTGTTATTGTCAGGGCAAAACATCTTCTTCATCTGAGCCTTTTTTATCCTTTGGTTTGAAACAGGTTCTCACTAAGTTGCTCAGAATGGCATTGAACCTGCAATCCTCCTGTCTCAGCCTTTCAGAATTGTGCCACCATACCCCAAATTAGGAATCATTTGAGTATAGGAGCTAAATCTTAACATGGGGTCTCTTCACATGGACCCTTACGGGGCAATTTTCTTGTCATTCAGCTTCCCCAGGCCTTGTGTCCTGTGGTTTGGTTCTCTGAGTATTTTTGCAATTGAGAATCTTGTTTCCTCTATAGAGTCTGTCCTGTTTACATTCCTGGTACCTGTTAACATTAATAATCCTCTTTTTTAAAGATAATTATCCCTCACACTTCTTATCACTCAATGAATCTTATGTCCAGTCTGACTCTCATATAATCCCAGCCTTATTCTGTAATTATTACTGTTCTTAAATAAGTTCCTTTTAAAACTGCCATTTGGAAAGGGAAATGAAATACAAGGACCGTCTACTTTCTCCTCAGATAAATGCACCAAACCATTTGTTACGTGACACCTTAGCTAAGAGCAGCTGACCCTTTCTCTTGCCAGTGATGGGGTAAGAGGGGACAGATAGAGCCCCCCATGCAAAAAAAAAAAAAAAAAAAAGAAAAAAAAGAACGTATACTCACAGAGACTGAGCATATTCTTGGTCACTTTTCAAATGACAAAGTCCCAAGTAAAAAATAAATGAGTCTCTTTTTGATGCAAAATATGATCAATAGAACCAAAAGATTCCTTTGTATTACTGTTTCTTTAAAAATGTGGTGGAAGAGGAAAGCAAATGTAAAAATCCTCATCTTCTAATCATCCCATCTGGCTTTTGTGTCACCTATTCATAAGAGATGTGGCTTTCAGAAAATGAATGTCAGCATATCTGATGTTTCTGCCATCTCATCTCCCAAAATACTGCCTTTTATAGTGGCAAGAGTGAGTCTCGACTGTAAAGTCAGTTGAAGGTAGAGAATTCACTTTCAGGCCCCAGCAGCAGAATCAATGACACATCCTCCCACACTGGGTTTGCCTTAAATCTTAAATCACACTGGCAACCGGGTCTTCAGCTGTCTGAAACCAAATGCCTCAGGATTCCAGATTAATGTTATGGAATTTCACATTGGTGAAGATGATCTCCAATCTTTGACAATAAAATTGCTTTCCAGAGATATCCCTATGCATGAATAGAAAACATGTGTTCCTCTGGAGGGGAAAAAGACAAACATTTTAGTATGATATTATGACTAATCAATAAGAAATCAGAATTTTTCTATTTCTGAATTTTCTCTGGTTGCTAGGAACTTCACTGATCTTGAGTTTCTCCACTTTACTTTCCTAGGACTACATTAAAGTTGGCTTTAAATGGGAGCTTCTGCCTCAGGTATAGCTTGGGAGGGAGCATAGGAAGGAAGAGATACGAATGAATACTAATATGCTTCTCATTCAATTTCACTTGCTACTTCCAATGTCTTGCATCATGGCTGTCTCTTTGGCTTCAAATTTTCAGATCCTCAAGTTAGGTAGCTAGCTGGACATTACTAGATGGGATCTACTGGTATTACTAGAAGTTTATTTTTTCACTTTGACATCTTCTTCTGTGATAGGGGGGTGGAGAAAATGCAGGGTCAATAAGGTAGAACATGAAAAGGTCAATTAGTCACCCCAAATGTAATATGTATAAAGGCAGTGTCCAGAGGGATTATAAAGCCCTAAACACAGATGACTCCAGGCTACTTGCCATTCCTGGAAACAAACCTGGAAAAGGTCCATTCCCAACTGGTCTCTGTAGTGTAAACCTTTTGTCCCAGGCCACCTTTCCATTTCCCAAAAATGGCCCATTTTAGATGCTTTTCCCTGGAGTGCCAATCTATCCCACTCAAATGGTGCCTTCACTTCTCTAAGTAAACCTTTATGAGCCCCCACTTGTGCTTTCTGCTTGAATGCTTTTCAGGCAGAAAACCAAGCACTGAGGTCATGCAGAATAATCTTCTCCCAGGTATCATATAGTGCATAACTCAGATACATTTATCACACTCAGACCCTGAATCTCAAGCTCATCTTTCTCATTGATTCCTAGTCTCTAACCTCATCATCCATACTCTTTCTTTGCTTGGATCCTTGTCTCTCTCATTTTGCCACCGCCCTAGTGACCAGCCATGCCTCAAACAAAACCCACACTCTTCTCTGGCTCCATTACTTATTCTCTGGTACTTGTCTTATCACTTTGGTTTGCACCTATGTGTAACCCATGAAGTTTTTGTCTATGACTAAAGACCATTTCTTCACTTGGACTTGAAGCATTCATATTATTATCTCTACAACTACCTTCCCAATCTGTGACCTTGCGAATTCACCATTTTAGTATTTGCACTTTGTCAGTTTACTTTTGGCCTCTTGTAGTCCTGGATTAGCCGAGGATACTACAAAAGTTGTGGAATCAGAAAAAGGAAAGCCTAACCTCAAAAAAAAAAAAGTTCCATTAGCACTTTATAAATAATTAAATATTCATTATCAGGAAGAGAAGGAAACAAAAAAAGAGATAAGCCTTTGGATCTTCAGCAGCTCTGTTGTAGCATTTTCTCAACTTGTTTCATGAACACATTTTCCAGGATAGAATATGATTATTTCAACATTTCAAGAGAATATTAAAAATTAGAATTTTACATGTCATTGTATAAAATTTATATATATATACATATATATATATATATATATATATACATATATATTTGTATGAAAATCGGACAAGTCATGCTGTGATGTAATCATGAATATCTGTTTTTTAAAACGTGTTCCTTCAAAAATGGATTTAACGATGTGTTAAGAGAAACATCTCTTACTAAGAACTGGATTTATTATAAGCTAGATGTTTTCTGAGTGTGATCAATATCACAAAATATTGCTGAGAATCTCTTTCTGTTTCAGATTTGGTTAAAGCCCTCAAATATGGAGAACAAAACCACAGTGCTCATATGTAATCATGTAAGACTTATGTTGAAGAGCACAAAATCAACAGAGTATGGTTATAAAGTGATCCAATTTATAGTTTCTTCAATGGTGTTTCTTTATACTTTATTTAACCCTACACAGTGGAACATTTTTTTTTCTGTCCTCTTAAAGGACTTGTAAAGTTACCAAATATTTAAGCTTATAACCTTTACAGTTTTCTGACATAAGTGATTTTTCTCAGGCTGCCATCTTGGGATTCTCCATCGTTTCTTACAGCATGTCAATGTCAAGGTTCCTTTCAAAGTTTCTCCAACATGCTGATTTTTTTTCTTGTCTCTTTGCCCACAGGAAGCTCATTTATTTGTGCTATGCTAAGGAGAAATGAAAATTCACTCATGTTTGATTTTCCCTTTTGCATCACCTGCATCCTGCAACCTTTTCTGATCTGAAGAAACTCCAGTGTTGTTCATTCCCTTAACTCTGAATGACATGTGCTAAGTTCTCTGGTGGTTTTTATTCAGTCCTGCCCTTGGGCAAATATAACTTTGTTTTCCTGATTCTGACAACTTAGGAAGAGTACATTTCCTAACTCTTCTTACAACTAGATTGAAACCATATTCCTGGGTCTTAGCCTTGTAATATTGGTCAAAATAGTTTTAGGTGCTTCCTATCCTGCTCCCTAAAAGGTTTTGTTATCCTTTTACTTATCTTTTCTCATGGCAGTGACTGAAGGCCTTATTATAAGATGGTTATTTCCCCCAAAAAAAGAAATCTGAATTTCAAAAATCTTTGGATGGAAGAGAGCCCCCATCAATATACACTGGAGGCCTTCTTTTTATTGTGTTTAGTCACTTATATTTTGGCAGCAAAGTGACGTGACCTCTTCTCTCTCTCTTTCTCTTTCTTTCTCTCTCTCTCTCTCTCTCTCTCTCTCTCTCTTTCTCTCTCTTCTTTCTCTTTCTTGCTGGGGATAATACCTAGAAGCGTTTAATTCCAAGCTACAATCCCAGACAGGTTATTTTTTTGTTTTGTTTTGTTTTTAAACAGGGCATTGCTAGGTTGTTAAGAACCTCACCAAGTTGCTGAGACTTCTCTTGAAACTGCAATTCTCCTGTGCCATCCTCCCAAATACTGAGATTACAGGTGTGCACCATCATTCCCTCCCTCCCTCCCTTCCTTCCTTCCTAACTTTCAAACTTCCTAACTTTCTTTCTTCCTTCGCTGTCCCTGTATTTACTTTTTTGCCATTTGATTTTTGCACATGTGGTGTCATATTTTGGAATTTTGTTATCTCCTTTATCTTCCTTTCACCTGGATAAACCTGATTTAATCTTCAGAAATCAGGTTAGTGGTAAGTTTTTTTTAACAAAAATCTTCCCTCCAAAATGCTTCTGCTCAGCATGCCCCTCTCCAACATCTATTCTTGCTGCTATAATCATCTCTCTTTTGCTAGAATTCCAGCCCTTTGAGGAAAGAAAGCCTACCTTCGCCACTGTGTTGTTCATAAAGTGACTAGAACATAGTAGATGTCAAGAATATTAATTGAAAATAAAATCTACAAAACCACCAGGTTGCCTTCATTTTTGTAAATATTGATGGGGAACTTACAGTCATAAACTTCAAGATTTGTGTTCATTCACCCCCAAATTTTTTTGAAAAGTTTTGTATGCTGGTTTACATTCTAGAGGTGATATCTAATACTTCTAATCATATATTTAAATAGTTTTAAGAAATATAGTTTACAATGATTATAGAATTGACATTTTAAGTGAAACTAATTCATCATTCTTAAAACAGGTAAGTAAGATATAAATATCATAGTGATTTTGTTACCAGGTAGGAGACTTTAGAATTGTTTAAAATTATTCTGCACAATGCCAGTCCTTCCTTATGTGCTGGAAAAGCCAGCAAGAAGAACATACCAATGGGAAGTACAGAAAATTTATTTAGAGAAGTGAAGGCAACCTATGAGAAGGGTCTTGGAAAAAAGGGGAAGCATCTAGAATGAGCCATTTCTGGAAATGGAAAGGCAGCCCAGGGCAGCGGGCTTTCACTCCAGAAGAGGGTAGTCTGAAGTGATTAATTTCCAGGTATGGAAAAGTGGCCTGATTACGCTCTAGAAATGGGGTCCGGAGCAGCCCTCTTCATGGGCATGAGAGCAGCATGGACTGTTCCATGTGTTGGCTTTTGTAATCCCTCTGGACACCTTTAATTTTTGTTTTCTTGTTTGTTTGTTTGCTTGTGGTAATAGGTATTGAACCCAGAGGCATTCTGCCTCAGAGATACAGCCCAGCCTTTCTTTATTTTTTATTTTTGCAACATGATCTTGCTCACTTGCTGAAAGTCTTGTTTAAGTCAATGGGGCTGGTCTCCAACCTGCGACCTTCCTGTCTCATCTTCCCAAATACTGGGATTACAGGCATGTGTTACCACGCCCAGCCATGGACACCTTCTTTCTACATGTTACATTTTGGGGTGGTTGACTGCCCTTTGCACACTGCAACTTGGTGACTGTCTGTTTCTCTGCCTCCTTCCCATAGGGGAAGAGGTCCAAATGAACAGGCTCTGTAGGTAAGCATTTGGTCCTGCCCAGCAAACTCCATCTGCTAGTGTCTAGATAGCTATCTAACAATCTGATGACCCACTAGTATTTATTTCTTCATTTTACTTCAGTAATAGTTATTTTTGTATTTATTATTTAGGAATTTTTTAATTAAGAATTTTACCTTGTTACCATGGTCTCTTTCCTTCATTTTTTTCTTCCGTCTACCTTTTGTTTTGTACTAGGAGTTAGACACAGAGGTATTCTCCCTCCAAGCTACATACCTGCACTTTATTATTTCTGCAGTATATGGAGATGAAATCCAGGGGCATATTACCTCTGAACTATACCCCCATTCCTATATTTTATTCTTTATTTTGAAACACAGTCTCACTGAGTTGCAAAGGGAATCACAAAGTAGCTAAAGCTGTCTGTGAACCATGATCCTCCTGTCTTAGCCTTTCAAATTCCGGGATTATTAGCATGAGCTATCGTGCCCAGCAACACCCACCCTTTTGAAATTTTTTTTTAAATTTTTAAACAGGGTCTTTCTAAGTTGCTGAGGCTGGCCTTGAACCTATAATCTTCTTGTTTCAGTCTTCAGCCTCCCATAAACTGGGATTATATAAGCATGAGCCACCATTCCTCATGTCATTTTTTTAAAAATATATATTTCTAGTAATTTTACCTCAAAAAACTTTACTGTAATACATTTTTATGATTAAATATATTCTTTATTATACTATGTTGGTTGCAAGGAATAGAATAATCAATAAAATATTTAAGCATATTAATATATAAATAAAATATACATGGGTAGCCGGGCATGGTGGCGCATGCTTGTAATCCCCGTGCTTGGGAGGTGGAGACAGGAGGATCACGCAGGTTCAAAGCCAGCTGTACTGGCTTAAGAGATCCTGTTTCCAAATAAAAAGTATAAAATAGGTCTGGGAGTGTAGCCCGGAGGTAGAAATGCTTCCAGGAACTCCAGCACCACCACCAAAAAAAAAAAAAAAAAAAAAAAATATATATATATATATACACACACACACACACACATATATATATATATATATATACACACATATATATACACACACATGGGTATACTGAATTCTATATATAATACAGTAATTAATTCACATGTTTATGCATATTCATCTATTTATGAATCTTATACTGTATATATAAACACAAATTGTGATTTTTAAAAAAAAATATTTGTATTTTTGATCCTTAGATTCTGAATAATAATTTTTTATGTCCTTTTTTGGTACATTGTAGTTATACATCTTAATGGGGTACAAGATGGTAGAAGCATACATGCTCACATCACTCAATTAGCCCTTCCCCATTACCCACCCCATTCCTTCCCCACTCTTTCCTTCTCATATTTGTCTTACTAATTAGCTTTGATATGTTTGTGAATGTATGTCATATACATTAGGGAATTTTCCTCTTCTTTTCTCCTACCTTCCTCAGTCCAGTCATCTTATTTGCTCATCTATGGTTTCTCCTTCCTTGTCTAGAGTTCCTCCTATGGCCCCTTTTCTCCCTAGCTTTTATATATTAGGGAGAACATCCAATTTTTACTTTGTGACTGACTAATATCACTTAGCATAATGTATTCTAGTTCCTTCCATCCATTTCCCTGTAAATGATAAAATTGTGCTCTTCTTATGGCTGAATAAAATTCATATATATATATATATATATGCCATAGTATATATATATATATATATATATATATATATATATATATATATATATATGCCATAGTTTTGTAATCCATTCATCTGTTGATGGACATCTTGGCTGGTTCCATAGTTTGGCTATGGTGAATTGTGCAGCTCTGAACATAGATACACATACATTAGTTTGGTAGTTTGGTTTCCATTCTTTTGGGTAGATATCCAGAATTGGTATTGCTGGATCATATGGTAGGTTTGTTTCCATTCTTCTGAATATCCTCCATACAATTTTTCAAAGTGGTTGCACTAATTTATAATTCCATCAACAATGCATTAGAGTTCCCACTTCTCCACATCCTGGCCAGAATTTGTTGTTTGTGTTTTGAATGATTGCCATTCTAGTTGGAGTTAGGTGAAATCTCAGGGCAGTTTTGACTCTCTGACTGCTAATGATTTTGAGCATTTTTTCATACATTTTTTGACCATTTAAATTTCTTCTTTTGTGAAAAGTCTGTTTAGTTCACTTACCCATTTTTTTATTAGTTTTTTTTGTTTTCTTAGCTGTGAGTTTCTTGAGTTCTCTATATACTTTAGATATTAGTTCTCTATTGGAGGAATAGTTGGCAAAATTTTTCTTCCATTCTCTTGACTCTCTGTTGAGGTTCTTGATGTTTTCTTTTGCTGTACAGAAGCTCTTCAGTTTAATGCAATCCCACATATTGATTCACCTTTAGTCTTTTGTGCCTTTGGAGTCTTGTTGAGAAAGTTTTTATCTGTTCCTACGTTTTGCAGTGTTGGACCTATGCCCTCTTCAAGGAGCCTCAAAGTCTCTGGTCTAATTTCCAAGTCTTTGATCCATCTTGAATTGACTCTTGTGCAGGGTGAGCAAGTCGGATTTGCTTCCATTATTTTTCTTTTTTGGCCAACATCATTTGTTGAAGAGGCTATCTTTTTGCTAGTGTATGTTTTTGGCCCCTTTATTTGCATTATTTATAAAAGCAAGATAAGTATGTTAAAATGCTTAATAATGATTAAATATGAAAATCAACCTTTGTCAGAAGTTTCTTAAAATATAAACACATGCACTGTACAAGGTGTGTATATATTCACATGTATACACATATATAAATACATTATATATTTCATATATACATACATACATATATATATATATATATATATATATATATATATATATGGTGTATTAATACATTGTTGTGTTTGAGAGTATTTGCTTGTTATTGTACTTATTTACAAGCAACATTTCATAATAAAAAATTCTTTTTAGTGACTTATTGGCTGGCAACTTGAGTAAGCTCCTAAATGTTCTTGAAGGAAGTTAGAAACTATTTGACCTACAAAATATGTTACTTGGTTAATTGTTGCAATTTTCCAGTTTCTGTACAGAATACCAAGACTTTACTCAAGTATATCAAATAAGTATGAAGGATAAAATTTTAAATTTTATTTAAAGGCACCAGTTTTAACCTCTTGTATCCAAAAACAGATTTGGAAATTAAATTAATGTTATTTAAGTACATTTTCTTGAAAAATATTTAACCAAAATGCTTTTGCCTCATCATTTTATTTTATTTTATTTATATTTTTGTGGTACTGGAGATGGAACCCAGTGGTACCTCAGAGTTATACCCCCAGCTTTATTTTTTATACTTTATTTTGACACAGTATTTCACTAAGCTACAGAGGGCCTTACTAAGTAGCCCTCTGCTACTTAGTCACAAACCCAAATCCTCTTGTCTTAGCCTCACAAGTACTGGGATTACAGGCATGTGCCACCATGTTTGGCTGTGCCTCATTGTTTTATATAACTATATATAATATTATGTATAATTAAATCAAACTGCAAAAATATATTATTTAACTTATGGAAATTTTAATTTTATAATCTCTGTTGCAAAGTCATTCTCTGTTAAAATAATCTGCCAAATCAGATCTAATTTCTGTTAACAAAAATCCAACTTCATTCTTTTAATTCAAAGAAATATATTATTAACAGAAGTCCCTGAGACAGGTGTCTCATTTCTGAGACAAGCTGTCTTGTCATGAATCTGTTGTTTGTATGAAGCAATTTTTCTGCACCTTAATATTTATCACCATTGCTCTCTTGCCCTCCTTGTTACGAACATTTCCCTTAGTCACAAAGCAAAGTTGAGATGGAAGAGATACAGTTATTAAATAAAAATTTCTATCACTCCCATATAAACAAAGACAACTTTCTAAGGCAAGGCTTTAATAAAATCCATACAGGAGTGAAAAATACCCCCAGACTTTTAAAAAGTTTCTTCTTATTACATCTTCAAATTTTGTAATTTTTTTAAAAAGAAAATACATATATTCATCTAAGAATTATCTAAAGACAATTATTATTTTCATCTTCTAATTGAAATCCCAAGATTTCTAACTATGTTCTAAGCACCCACCAGATTAGGACAGTTAAGTGCAATTGTTGACTTCTGGTGAGATTAGCTATGCTTGCAGAGGTTGGTTTTGTAAATGACCTTAACAGTTAAAATGTGTGACTCAGCTGTATCTTTGCATAGAACTATGATTTACATGTGTCAGTACTGGTCATTCTTTGCCTTTTAGATCATAGTAAGATCTTGTGTGAATGGTTGGCAATTTATAGAGTTTGGGGGGCCTTCAAAATTAGCCTTATTAAGTAGTTTTTAGAAAATGGAGTCTGTCAATGTAGTGCAATATAAAATTGACATCAAATTGGGAATATGTTGGATTTAAGATAAGGATAAAAACTATTTCAGTTTTCAAAGAATGCCCTATGTATTAACATGAAGCCAGTGAAGTGTTTGTTAATATTGACTAAATGGAAAGAAGAAAAAAATAAATAAAAGAAGAATTTCAACAAAGTATTAATTTTGTGTATAATATTGTATATTTTATAAATATAACCTCATCTATTTACTATAGTAACACTAGAAAGTACTTGTTACAACTTCACAGATAAAGAAACTAATATTTACGAAAGTAAAGTTCTAAAAAATTATTTATCCGAGCATGATGGCACACATCTGCAATCCTAGTACTTAGGAGGCTGAGATAGGAGGCTAGTCTCAGCTACTTAGTGAGACCCTGTTTTGAAATATAAAGGGCTGGGGATACATCTGAGAAGTAGAATGTCCCTGGATTCAATCCTTAGTGTAAAAAAAAAAAAAAAGTTTAAAGTCAACCAGATAGAAATTGAGACAGGCAAAGTTTAAATACCAGGTATCTCTCACATCAGTGCCCATATTTTCCAAGCTATGCCATATGTAACTGTGAATGCACACCTGATTTGGGTTGGTGATATCAGTAGAAGGCTTAATAAATCTTCTCTAAAATATGAATTAGAAGCTTTCATGTATGAACAGGCCAAATAAATATCATCAAAATGGCCAAATATGAACCTTCTTTCTTTCTTTTTTTCCTTCTTTCTTCCTTTTTTTTCTTCTTTCTTTTTTTTGTGGTATTGGGGATTGAACCCAGGGGCATTCAACATTTGAGCTATAACCTCAGTCTTATTTTCTATACATATACATGTATATACACATAAACACAAGGTCTAAGTTTCTGAGTGCCTCACCAAGTTTCTGGGACTGGCTGCAAACCTTTGATCCTCATGTCTCAGTCTCCCAATTTCTGGGATTACAGATATGTGCCCCTGTGCCCAGCTGAACATGCTTTTAAAACATGTACTCAACCATATGCAGTGATCAACAAGATTTGAAACTTCTGTGGTATATACTCCCAAAGATAGAAATGATTGATAATTGTATAGTGTCCAAGTAGAAAATATGACAAACCAGAAGCTGTTTCAGACAAGAAAGTATTCAAATTAGTAGGCAGTGACACCTAAAATATATACAGAAAACTTAGAAATGATAAAATTGCTAATCAGTCTTTAGTAAACTCAGCAGGCAGTAAGTTCCAAAGAGCTGCTAATGAATTATTAAACTGAAACGTGGCCCTGGATTAAGATAAAAAGGAGCCAGAAAATGGCATCTTCTAGATGATAAGAAACAAATGTGACAATCAGCAACTTTGAAAATATTGTGAGGATGTTAAGAGGGTGCTATCTGCTTCATATGTTTCTACATCAATTATGCATTTTAAAGTAAACTTAAAGAGGCATCTAATTAAGCTCCTTTTGCAGCTGCCAGAGTACTTTTTTCTTTATTTAGTACCAAGCTTAAAGTCTGTGATAAAACATCCATGATTGCAAATACCAAGTGAAAGAGCAAATGAATTAAAGATGCACTCATGACTCTGAACACAATTCAGGTAGCATTTGAAATGCGTCTCTACCATGTCAAATTGCCCAGTTTGGAATTTTATGCTATCTTGTTCTTATTTTATTTTCATATAGACATGTCTCTTTAGATATGATTCAATTGCAGATTAATTTAATGGTATGGAATTATTAAATCACCAGGAATGGTCTATTACCATGTGTGGAAGGATGGGACAGATGTCTAGAAGAAAGAAGTGGTGAGTTTTGCCATCAACTCTGAACCTCAGTGCTGGATCAGAGAGCCTGATTGCAAAGAGAAGAAAAAGTTGAAACTCAACTATGATTTCTACCTTATTAAGTTAAGAGTCATAGTACTAGTGTTAGACTACAGAGTTTTACTTTACACTCTGAGCATGAGAAAAAGATGAGTAGAACATCAAATAAGCCATTCAAGAAGGTGATGGGTGAGGAAAAGCCAGCACAACAGGAGATCAGAGGAATTTGCTGCAACCAAGTCAGGCAGGAAGTATTTTGGAAACATTCTGCTGATTTTGGCTCTGTAGAAAAGCCCAATATTTTGAGGGAGAATCTGAGAATTTCAGGGATTGTACCTGGCTTACTCATTCACATTTGACAATGAGTCAGAAAACAGTGTCAGAGAATGTTGCTGGTTTCCTACCACCTAAGAAAGATTGCAGAAAGTTACCCAGGAAATAGAAATGGACAGAGTCCTGATGGACTAGCAGAGGTTCAGGATCAGGACTAGGAAAGCACAGAGTTTCAAAGGGAGTGACTGTACCCAACTAGCAGTAGATAGTAGCCTCAAGGCTAGGAGAGGTCATCTGAGCAGACAGTAACACAGATGAAGATAACTGGAGAGCTAGGTAATGAATCACATTAACCAGAGGTAGCAAAGAGCCAGAGGACAGCACACAGATCCGAGGTCCCTTTTATTACCACTGTGGAAGAAAATTGCTTGCCTTTAGGAAGAAGACACCATCTTGGGAAAATAAAAGAGAGTTGCTAAGGAGTCATGAAGAATTGAGCATCTGCCTTAGAGAGACCTAGTTACTCCAAAGAAGATAGATTTGTTTGTAATTGGCAAGATCTAGTGACCTCTTGTTGCCCTGTACTAGGATCTCTACTACCTAAGCAGAATGAGCTCAGAAGCACATAGCATAGAAAGCATAAAGAAGAAAGTTTTGTTTTCACTTTTCCTAGAATGGAAATCTTTCTTTCTCATGTAAAAGTCCAAAGATATGTAATCAGGGTCTACTCTACCCATGCCTTGTCCCTTCTAGCTCAATTTTCCCACCACTTTAGAATGTTACTATTTCCCCCAGGGTCCAAGGTGGTGACATTTGTTTTCAAAGACAAGTTTGGATAAACAGAATAGGAAAAAAGAAAGAATGTTTGCCTTATTTATTTATTTTAAGAAGACTTAGAAACTGCCTAGGTTTGAGTTACTTATGTTTCACTAGGTAGAAATTAGCTTGTGGCTACATCTAGCTTCCAAAGATGGTAAGAAATGTATACTTTATTTTGTATCACTATGACTAGCTGAAAATTATACTATTCAGAAGAGATAGGAGAAAATTAAGAACTCTGCCATGGGATTGTAGGTATAAGAAAATACATAGAGAAAGGTAATGGCAGACATACAAGCCATATTTATTTACTAGTGTTTCATTTTCCCACACCATTTCACAGTAAGTGCACTACCAGGGATTTTATATAATATAGTGATTTTAATGTTTTTTGGTTACTCTAAGTATTTCAAGGAGGAATTCGAAGAGATATGTCCCATTGTGCTGGCTAAATACCCCTCAAAGTTTATATTTGAGGTTTTCACTCTATAGGAGTTAAACACAGAAAAGAGGTTATTAAGTACCCTAAGTCCTATCTTGGAGTTATTTTGTGATTTGTCCCTGTTTTCTTTTTTAAATTTTATTTTTTATACCTTTATTGGAACATTGTAATTATACATCACACTAAGATTCAAAATGATGCTGCTAGTTTTCAAACTTTTTCTTGTCTTTCTCAGCTTTAAAGAAAAACACATTTTTCCCTTAATCTACTTCCTGCTAAGCTACTAGTTTTCATTTTCTTCTTATCTGAAATTTTTGTTAAGATGTCCTTTTTTGTGTGTGTTCCCTGCAACCTGTTTATCTCTCTCTTAAATGTAAAAATTCTACCTGTTTTAAAAAGGTAAATTTATTGAGGTATGACTTCACAACTTTTAAATAATTATTTTGCATTAAAATATTTTATAATTCTACTGGTAAGAAAGAAAAAGTAATACCTAAAGTGTGTAAGTCAGTTTTTTTAGTAATCTGATTAAAATTTATAGCAATCACATTCAGTTTTAGTATATTTCAATTATATAAATCTAATTCTCAGACCCATTTAATATTAATTTGTATTTGCTCTTCCTATTACCCCAGGCAGTTAAGAATTTGATTTCTGATATTGTAGATTCATCTTTTTGGGATATTTTATGTAAAATTCACTACATAATATATGGTCTCTGCCTCTTGTTTTTGTTACTGAGCATAATTATATTTTTATATTTCATCTATTTCTTAGTTTGTGTCAGTACTTCATTCCTATCTATTGTCAAACAAAAGTCCATAATATGAGTACATTACAGTTGTCTCTTAATTTATAAATTGATGGACATGTGGGTTTTTTCCAATTTTTAACATACTTTTATTGGTGCATTGTAGTCTCAAATCACAAATGTAGTTCAGAGGGATACTGACACACAAGTATATACCACCTGGTGAGCTTCTCCCAGTTCCCTTCCCAGTTTCTTTCTGTACCCATTTATGATGTTGATATTGGCATTGGTATTCTTACATATGCACATAACGTCAATGGAAGTGTTTCTCTCATCATCTATCTCCTTTCTTTCTTTCTTTCTTTCTTTCTTTCTTTCTTTCTTTCTTTCTTTCTTTCTTCTTCTCCCTCCCTCCCTCCCTCCCTCCCTCCCTCCCTCCCTCCCTCCCTCCCTCCCCTAGATCACATCTGGGGTTTCTTCTCCACTGTCTAAAGTCTCTCTTGAATCCCGTTTACTCCCTAGCTTCCACATAAGAGAGAGATCATAAAGCCCTTCACTTTCTGTGACTGGAAAATCTCACTTAACATAATTTTCTTTAGGTCCATCCATTTTCCTGAGAATGACATCAGTTTGTTCTTTACTGATGAGTGTCTATGATAAAAAATTCCACAAAGAACATTTGTGTCAAAGTGTTTTCTGGACATGAGCTTTCAATTCTCTTGGGTATGTACCTCAGAATTCTTGGGTCATATAGTAGATTTATGTTTGATATTTTGAGGAGCTTCTAAACTGTTTGTCAAAATGTCTGTATTAATCTGCTTGAGCTACATTAACAGCATCTCACAGTCTTGGTGGCTTAAACAACAGAGCTTTATTTTCTCACAGTTCTGGAATCTAGAAATCCAAGATCGAAAGTAAGAGCAGGCTTGGCCTTCTGATGACTACCTTCTGTCTCTGTCTTCACATGCACATTTTTCTGTGTGTGTGTCTTCCTGGTATTTTCTGATGCATCCCAAATTCCACTTCTTATAAGGATACCTACTCTACTATATTAGGACTTGTCCTAACAGCCTAGATTTACTTTAACCACCTCTTTAAAGGCCTTTCTTTCACATATAGTTATAGTTTGATGTAGTGAGGTTAGAGCTCAAGCACATGAATTTTATTATGGTATTATTTTTTTTATTGGTGCACTATATTCATACATCATAATGAGATAAAAAAAAACTTTTGTAGACATACATGCACACATCGCCCAATTAGCCCCTACCCGATCCCCACCCTCTTCCCTCCCCATCCCTCCAACTAGTGGTTGACATCTAGTATTATAGCAATTTATCCAAAATTAATAATGATAATCTCACAGAACAGTTTCATTTGTCTGATACCAACCTTTTGATGACTTAAAGATAACATTTCAATATTTCTTTTTGCTTTCTTTCTTACCAGAAATTTTTTTCTTTTTTTCTTTTTTATGTGAAACTATCATACATTTATTTATTTTTCAGAAAAAAATCTATCTTAATATGAAATATGGACTCTAGATACCCAAAATGATCTCAAAAAAGAACAAAGCTAGAAGATGTATATTTTCTGATTTCAAACAATATAAAGCTACAATAATTGAAACAGTGTAGTACTCTTCTAAAGGCAGATATATAAACCATTGAAGTTAAATAAAAGCCTAGAGATAAATTCTTCCATATATTGTCAAGTTATTTTTGACAAGGTTTCCACGAACATTTGGTGGAGGAAATAATAATTTTTTAACTAACTATTGTTGAAAAATGATAATTACATGGAAAAGAATAAAATTGGACCCTTACCTAACACCATATACAAATATTAACTCAAAATAGATAAAATACCTAAATATAAATCTTAAGACTATAATCTTTTAGAATAAAATCTGGGTCATTAAACCTCACAACATTGAAATTGGCAGTGATTTCTTGGATATGATTTCAATGGCACAGGCAACAGAAGGGTAAACAAACTCCCTAAAAATATAAAAAATAATGTATATCCAAAGACAATGTAAACAGAGTTACAAGTTACTGATAGAATAGGATAAAATATTTCCAAATGCTATATCTGAAGGTATATTAATATTCCAACTAGAAATCCTAAAACTTAGCAACAATAAAAGCAAACAATACAATTTAGAGATAGGTAAAAGACTAACATAAATAATGAATCTACACAGATAACCAATCTTAGTTGTCTGTTGGATGGAAAATCTTGTTTCTCTGGTTCTGGTGTGTGTTACCTAATTCTTCTTTGTAGTTAATCTCTTTGAGTATTTTCTCTCGGGCTGATTTGGAAGACATAAATTCCTTCAGTTTCTGTTTGTCATGGAAGCTTCTTATTTCCCCATCTAATTTGATAGAAAGTTTTGCTGGGTAGGAAATTTTTGGTTTCAGAGTTTGGAATATGTTACTGCAAGCCCTTCTGGCTCTCATGACTTGGTTTGGGAAGTCTGGAGTGATTCTAATCGGTTTGCCTCTGAATGTCACTTGGCCCTTTGTTTGTGTTGCCTTTAAGATTCTCTGCTTGGCTTCCACATTGGTCATTTTGACAATTATGTGGCGTGGGGATCCTCTTCTCCGATCCTGTCTAAAGGGGGTTCTATAAGTTTCCTGGACCTGTGTATCGACCTCTTGCTCTATGCTTGGAAAATTTTCTGCTATTACTTCCTTGAAGAGATTGTTGATCCCTTTGGTTTCACCTTCTTTTTCCTCCTCTATTCCAATTATTCTTAGGTTAGCTCTCTTAAAATGGACCCATATTTCTTCAATATCAGATTCCTGCTGTCGGATTTCTTTTTCTAAATTAGAAATTATGCATTCAGTTTTGGAGTGATCATCTTCTAAGAGTGAGATTCTATTCTCCATGTGGTCTAATCGCTTGTTTGTACTTTGAATTGAGGCCTTTACTTCATTAATTGCATCCTTTATCTGTTTTTGGCTCTCTCTGAATTCTTTTCGAAACACCTCTATTATTTCTACAGTTATTTTCCTGATTTGATCCTCTATAAATCTCTGAATTTCTGTTTTATCAGGTTCTGATGTTGTGGGGTTGTGGGCATTCATTGCTCCATTGTTATTCCTCTTTCCCATGATTTCAGAAGTTTGTGCCTTCTCTGGGTTCTTCCCTTGGGTCACTAAGATTTCACTTAAGGTGCTCTGGATCTCGAGTCTGTGGTATCTCAGTCCCCATACTCCTTTACTAGGTTGTATCACAGAGTCTCATACCCAGGGAGTCGATCGAGGCTGCTTTAGACCATGGGGTTGTGCCAGGTTGGGCGTTCTCCTATGGTGTGATATCCCTGCCACCGACACTCCCCTACTGGGTCAAGTGCTTGGGAGTGCAGTACTGGGATTTCTTCTCTAGGGGCCGCAATTTGACTCACTGTTGTTGAATGTGCCGATGAAGCTGTAGTGGACTTGGTGAATTCGTTACTGCTGCTGCCAGTGCCAATATGGCGCCACTGCCATGCCCTTGGTCATGAGGCTGGCGTATTTCTTCTCTGGTTTTGCGCTCCGGTCTGAGTCCCTGCAAGTTGTGCTGAGCCCAGCCACTGGGAGCTTTAGATGCTCCCTGCACCAAAAAATCTGCTGAATCCCACCTGGCTGTTCTGCAGCGGCTCACTTTGGCTTGCTGTCCGCCGCTCCTCTCTGGAGCCTGATGGGCTGTTGAGTTCATTGTTCTGGAACCGTCAGGTGAACTCGCTGCTGCTGCCAGCAGTAGGGCACTGCTGCCGCGTTCTCGGGTGTGAGGCTGGCATATCTCCTCTGTGGCTCTGAGCTCCGTTCTGAGCCCCCCCCCCCTCTGGGGCCTGGTGCTGCAAGGAAAGATGGCGCCCGCTGCTCTGCGCCACGGCTCCGGCCGCAGCACTGCAATCTGGTTTCTTTCTGGTGTCTCATTTTTCCAGCCCTCTTTTTCTCTGTCCCTTGTAATTACACTTTTTGTTTCTCTGCTGATTGTGTTTTCTGACTATGAAATGTGCTGATTTGTAGTAATAGAGATTGGTTGTTAGCGGGGCTCGTAAGCCCCGCTTTTGTCCATCGCCATCTTCCCGGAAGTCTCCAGCACATGAATTTGAGGATGACGATTTAGTCATAACAGTGTCTCTATTTTCAAAATTTTACTAGAAATGCATTTTCCACATCATTAGAAATATTTGTTCATGATTCTTTTTATTATAATTATTCTAGGGAGTATGATATGCTGTCTTGTGGTTTTTAAGTTGCATTTCTTTAATGAATAATGATGTTGAACATCTTTTCATATGCTTATTAGCCATTTGTCCATTTTTAAACTGGTATTTGGCTAGCAAAGCAATATATCTGCTGCTCTCTGTCTCTGAAATCTTTGTTGTGACAAAGAAACACCTTGAAGGGTAAAGGAAAGAAACCACTAGAATACTCAAGAAACTCTTGGCACTTTGAAGACATAGAAATCACATTGAGAAGTTCTGCAAATACACTTATGATTACTAAATCATTCAGCATTTCTTTAAACAATCCCCAAACATTTGATTCATAAGCCACTGATTGGGGGCTGACTTGTGATGATATTCTGAAGCATGCTCTCAGCATAAAAAATATTGTACTGGTCAAGAGCTTGCTACTTTTTTTCTCAGTTTCCTTCATCAGTCATATATGATCAAGCATTTAACACTGGCAAAAGTGGCTTCCTACCAGAACCTCTACATAGACTTCGGAAGCTGAGGTGTCTATGTGTTTTATTTTGGTTATCAGATATTTGTATAGTTTACAGTGTTGGGCCATATTGTTTTTAAAATGTAAAGTATTAGCTGGACATGGTGGTGCATGCCTGTAATCCCAGTACTTGGAAGGCTGAGACAGGAGGATCACAGTTTTGAGAACAGCCTCAGCAAGTAGTGAGATTTGTGAAACCCTGTTTTAAAATAAGAACAAAAGTAAAAATAGAGCTGGGAGTGTAGCTCAGAGATAGAATATGCCTGGGTTAAATCCCCAGTACCACACACACACCAACACTAAATAAATAAATAAATAGAAATGAAGCTTTTCTTAAAATAAAATGTTAACTATTAACTAATTGCTAATGTCAAGAATTTTAATTAAGAGATTGTACATAAATACACAAATTTTGGCTTCTTTGTGTTAACAATAACCTATATGCTCACATTTATTAATTAATTGAATTTGAGTAATTTTCATTGGTTTCTAACCCTTTCCATTGGATCCCTGGTAATGCCACTGTTATTTATCTCTATGCTAGTATTGTTATTTTGTTATAATACATTTAAGAGAAAAATGAACTCTTCACGTATATCCAACTCCTGAATTTGCAATTTATAGATATCTAAGTTTGCTATCTACAGTTTAAACATCCTAAAATTTGGGCCAAGTCAGTTGTATTCCTCTGCTCATGGAACAGTTTCTCAAATAAGTTTTTCACTAATACTTTGTTTAGAAAAAATACTGTGGTAAATTTCATGACTGAAGGGGTAAATTTTTGTTTGTTTTTCATACGTACTCACTGTCATGTGCCCAGTGTCTAGAATAATGCCCAGCATGTAGTAAACATTTAACATTGTATAATGAATGAAAAACTATGACACAGTATCATTATTTACTAATTATTTCCAACCTTATGATGTGCCTATTGAGGTATCTCTCTCGTGAGCTGGGCTTATTGTCTTACCAAAATTGAGAATGATATTGTGGACAGAAAATGTAGCATTCATATAAAGTTTTATTTATAAAAGCATAATGTTCAAAGCGTAAGAAGAAACAGACAGCCCTTCATAAAATAGCGGACATCTCAAGTCAGAATACCATAGCTATCTTTAAGCTAGAGTTATTTATCAAGCTGCCAGCCTAAGATTTTTTTATGCTCCCTTGGTTGTGCATTGAATTATTATCAATGGTGAACATCAGAACATCCTGGATGTGTTTTTAACTTGATTTTTCTTTCAGTTCCAGTTAAACTTGTTTTGACCCTTACATCCTATGGATTTATTTTTCAGTTTTAGCTTCCTCATAGATGATGTCTGCATAAACCTTTCTTTGGACCTCTTCCCTCTCTGCCTACATCATCAACTGCTCATCATCAAGTATTATCAAGTTTAATTATGTATTTCTCAGTCAAATAATTTCTCCCCATTCTTACTATCACCTCTATACAAATTACTATGTAGCTTAAAATTTTTCTTAAGAGATCTTCCTGCCTCCAGCCTGGTTCTCATCCATATTATCTTTAAAGGTCATCCAAGATGTGCACATATGATCATTCTTACTCCACTGACACCCTGCCTCTCATTCCAGGGACGAGTCCTCACAGAGTTGGCATAATGCATTTTATATAATTTATAGCTTTCTTTAGTGGATGGAAAAAAAAAGACTCACCAATTTTTGGTGGAGAAATATTGGTAGAATTCCACTGATATGTGAAATTTTTATTGATACTGACACACTTGCCTGTGAATCCATCAGTCTTATAGAAAGGATAAAAAGGCAGAAGGCTTATTTCTGGAAATAGATGCAGACTGGCTAAACAGTGATGAGTCAGCTTTTTCTTTTTCTTTTTGTGGTACTGGGGTTCCTGAAAGCCCTTCTACCTCCGGGCTACACTCCCAGACACAATGTTTTTTTTTTTTTTTTTTTGAAACAGGGTCTCTTAAGCCAGTGCGGCTGGATTTGAACCTGCGCGATCCTCCTGTCTCTGCCTCCCAAGTGTGGGGATTACAAGCCTGCGCCACCATGCCCGGCCTGAGTCAGCTTTTAAACAGGGTTGTTTTGCTACCTTTTAGCTCCAAAGACTACCTAGGTCTCCAAGCTTCTACTAGTTGGTAACTGCCTATGTGTCTGCCTCATCTTGCTGTCACAGAAGTAAGTTTGGGAAATAGTGGGTCCAGGAAGAAGGAAGAAAGGAGAGCTTTTAGTTAGATGGGATTAAAAGTCACTTAAATTTGCTTAAATCTAGGGAAGGAAACTTGGGATGAGGCTTTTATAACCATCTAAAAGTTTGAGAACAGATATCAAAATTCAGTAATGGATTATTTAGTCTTGTAGTCCTTCTCTTTCTTCCTTTCCATCCTTTCCAGTTTTTTTCTATGTTTCTTTCTTTCAAATAGCATTAGCAGGTTGGGAGTTAAAAAAGCAGGATTTTGAAAGAACACTTGTTGAAAAAGGATCTTTTTATGACCCATTAGTTCTTAGTTTGAAGGGATTATAGTTCTAATGAATAATCCTTCCTGGCTTGCATATGGGGAACCTCTAGGACTCCAAAGAATATGGATCTAGAGCATTAAATGAATATTCAGTATTTTTACAAGTATCACAAGAATATACATAACTAATCTGTGCTACTAAAAATGTAAAGTTGTCTGTCAAAATAGGAGGTAATAAGAGTACATGTTTATGGCTGCAGAGTATATTTTCATTTGATGTATCATGCTTCACTTACTCAATTCTTCTTATTATCGTCTTCTTGTTTACCCCTATACCTTTATGAAATAGCATACATAACCTCAAACAGGGGTAAGAATAATAATTGTTATGTATGAGACACTGAATCTTTTTTGCATCATTATTTTTGCTTTGATATATTTTGAATGATTTGAGGGGCACAAGATTCAATTTATTTGTTTTTGAGAAATTTTAACCTATACCCAGTCCCATGCTAACTGTGTGCAACTTTGCTAATTTTTATTTGTTTCCATTTTATATTAAATCACTTCTTGGGCTATGATAATGATTTAGCCCTCTTCTTAATTCTGAAAATATAAATTTATGAAAGAATTATACTAACATGTTTTTCTTTTAGAGAAAAAATAGAATTTTAAAATAATATTTTATTGTAGGAAAAATTAGATGTGATTTACATGCAGGTTCATAGTTAGTAAATTAAATATGCACATTAACAGAGAAAACACAATTATAAATGTAGAAAATTCTTGATTTGACTAGCACCTCTTGGGATAGTATTTGTGGCTGTCTAGATATATACCTTAAAAATATGAGCTTGTTCTTGTTTGATATAATGATGGCACACAATTGTAATCCCAGTTCTTGGAAAGTTGAGACAGGAAGATAGCAGGTTTGCACCCAGCCTCAGATACTTAGTGAGCCCTCTGCAACTCAGTAAGAATAAAAAATTGGGCTGAGAGAGGGAGGTAGCTTGGAGGTAGAATGTCCCTGAGTTCAATCCCAGTACCACAAAAACTCTCATCTCTTGCAGTTCCCATATAGAATTACTTTAAATTAAGAAGAAATATATAATCAATGTGTCCACTAACCTACTAATACTTATAGGGAGATCAGCTACCTTAAGACATGCTTTATGTTAAATTAGACCATCAAACATCTTCTCCCTAGCTGTTTTACCTTATCCTATAGAAGTATACAAATGGCTTACAGTTTCCAATGAAATACTCTAGAAAAACCCCATCCAAGAGAACTTTGTGCAATGATCAAATTGTTCTGTTTCTGCACTTTCTACTATAATAGCTATCACTTAAAGTGTTGCTAGTTGCTTATAAATTTTATTTTATTTTATTTTATTTGCAGTACTGGGAATGGACCCAGGAGCATTCTATCTCCGAGCTACACCCCCAGCCCTATTTTTTTATTCTTTATTTGGAAACAGGTCTCACTGAGTTGCAAAGGGCCTCACTAAGTAGCTGAGGCTGTCTGCAACCCAAATCCACCTGTCTCAGCCTTCCAAATGCTGGGATTACAAGCGTGCACCACCATGCCTGGATATTTTTATTTTTTTAATTTGTTATTGGTTCATTGTAGTTATAAATCTTAATAGCATACAGGATAGTAGAAGCATCCATGCACACATCACCTAATTATCCCTTACCCAATTCCTGCCCCATTTCCTCTCCCTCCCTCCTTCTAATTGTTTGGTTTAGTGATTGACATTGATATGTGTGTCAATGTGCATCATATACATTAGAGAATTTCCCATGTTCCCCTCCCATCCCCTCAGTTAGGTTGCCTTATTTGCTCATCTACAGTATCTCCTTCTTCATCTAGAGTTTCTCCTATGACCCATTTTCTCTTCTGGATGGACCTAATTATTGGTAATAATGTTTCATATGTAAAGGTTAAGCATTATTGAAAATAATTGAATGGCTAAGTTTATTTATCTTCATTTTAATGATCTCAAAACTTGGATGGACACTTCACTTTACCTGGAAATCCTACCATATCTCCTTAGTGATTTTTTTCTCACTTTCTAATAGTGGTCATTTTGCATCTTATTGCTTCTTAAATTTCTAGCACACTCACTAACAAAAAGCCAATAATCTTTTTCTCATGCTTTACTGAGAAAATAAAAGCAAGTGGTTTCTTCCCTATGTCCCTCCTCTCAGAGTACTGGTGTGCACTGTGCACACATATTCTGTTTCTGATCATACAAACTGCTGACCCCTCACTTGTTCTCCACATTCTCTTTAGATAAGTGCATTATTCTGAACCTGAAAAATGTATCTCTCTTGAATTATTAACATATTATCTACTAGATCGTTATTATTGTTGTACCAACATACCTTTTAGTTCCACTCATCTTAAACAATTATCCTCAACCCTATATCCTTCTTGGCTCTACTTTTTTTTTTTAACAAAGCCACTTAGTATGCTCTATATCTTAAATTATAATCTTCTCATTCTCCATTCTCTTAAAAACAAATACCACCACCACCATAACAGCAATATCTAACAAGGACTCAATCTCTATTACTTTATTAAAATTCATTTCTGTCAGGGCCACTACCCACCAATATCTTATTCAGATTTTTAAGCCCATTCTATCCAGTTTTCCACTTAATACTTTTTCTTCACCTGGGCTTTCATAATGCCACTCTTTCCTGCTTCTTTGTATGTATGATCAAACCATCATTTTTTCTGTCATTTCTTTCTTTCCCTGTATTATACAGATAGACTTCAAAGGTTGACTCCTCTTGAATGTTCTCATATAGTTTCATGATTTGAAATGAAACTATATGGAGAAAAAAAAATCAAAGTTGTAGGTTTAAAAACTATCAGAATCAACCCATTTGTAAAATAATTTCTTCACAAATTGTTTTATTAACTTTGCAAAGAAAGGGAATAACAATTATATTCTTATTTTATCCCTCCAAACATTTTGGTCTTCTGAAGCATTTAGAGAATAAAGACAAGAAAGAGAAAGTAAGAATTAAAAAAAGAATGTTATTTATTCATTAAGTACATACTTGATGAAGTAACCCAGTCTTATAAAAATATAATTTCATATTTGCTTGAAATTTATTTTAAACTTAGAATTTAAAGCCCATATTGCAAATATAGCTTTTTAAATAAATTTAGAAAAAAGCAAGAACAATTTATTTTCTCATTTTGAATATAAAGAATTAGTAAAATTTGCCAGTTGGGACATAGGACACAGTTATGTTTATATGTTTAATTAAAACATCTTTAGAAAACCAGCAAAAATGTGATCCCTTGGGTTTTCTAGTTCAAATTTCACACAAATGACTAAAAATCAGAATGGCATTAGATTTCCGATTGAGAGCAAGAGTTGGGAAACAAGTCTGTTGATATATTATCTGTGGTTATTTTGTGCTAAGGTGGTAGAGCTGAATAGTTTTGACAAAAGACTTATGGCCCACACAATCTAAAATATTTACTCTATCCCTTTACTGAAAAAGTTTGCCAACAGTTATTTTTAGAAAGATACAAGTGTTAGAAGCAATGGATTAATTACTTCAAAATTCTGAAAAAAAGGTATTTACAACTGAGAACTGTGTCACAATGTTTCACAGTGAAATAAGGCAGGAGCATGGTCTCTAAGGTTCTAATGTTTTCTCCAATACCAAGGTACCATATTTGGGGTGGCATGTTCTGATCTCTATCATGTTTCTCCCCCTGATGTACAGCTGTCATGAGAAATATTAATTTACTGTTATAGAAAGTGCTTTTTAAAAATCTTTTTACAATTTAATTTAAAAACTTTAAAAATATATATATTCATGTTTCAGTGGGTAATATTTGTAGAATGGAAGTCTCTAGGTCCTGAATTTCTAATGATATATTTTTATAACCTCCTTAAGGAGATTGATAAAAAAAAATAAGCACTATATTTCCCAAACTTATAAAGAAGGATTTCCCTCATTTATTGGTTTATCTGAAATGATCCAAGATGTGATTTTATGTACTCAATCACAAACATGCTGGTCTTTATGGGACAGACCTAATTTATCCCTGAAGATTATTAGAAAATAAACTCTAGACACATCTAAGAGTCTTAGATGATTAATTATAAATTTGGAATATAATAGTGGTTTTGAAGAAGTTTTAAGGGTCAAGCAAAAAGCAGCAGTTTATATATTAAACTGAAGTTTACATGTTCAGTATTTATATTTAAAGTTGTATCTT